>NC_056733.1:511550724-511665724 GCF_019279795.1 Protopterus annectens | reverse complement strand
GACAATACAGTAGGATTCCTAGGCCAGGTTTTCACAGACCTTTTGTCTCTGGCCGCAGTCGGTCTTTATGGCCTAAGCCAGGTAATTTAATTTCAGAATATTTTTCAAAGTTAGCTGGGCTGAGATTAATCTTTCCTCTTCCAGTATCCTCTGTTACAATATATTCATTTCAATAGTTATGACACAGTCTGACATACACACACATTTATTTTCTGTCCAGCAAGACCCACTATTGGTACATTTTTAACACAAGCAGTTTTATAAATACATTTTCAACACAAGCACCTGTACAAATCAGTCTGATACACAAATGATATATAATTCTTTACAAACCTCCAGCTAGCTATGCTGGCATATGTTACATAATCACTGCCCTACTTTTCCTAACATAGCTGGCAATACCTCACATTCTCACATCTCTCCCCCCCCTTTTAAGACCTTGAAGCTAGTTTTTCCAATGACCCTGGAGAAACATGACTTGAGAAAAATGAGCCTGCCTGGGAATACCTTAACCCATACTCTGTCTTGAGAGCTCATCTGCATTAGCACTGCTGACCCACTGCTGCACTGTCAAGTCATACACATACAGCCCTAGGCTCCACCTTAATTAACTTGACATTTTGCTGGCTGGCTTGATGTAGCCATAGATACCCCTCAGACTCCTCATGCCACACACTGCAAATACTCAGCACCAGGGCCTCCCTATAACAGTAAGGCTTCATCACGTTAACGCAGTGCAATTTATGCACCTGCCTCCTGCCTAGCAGGTCTACCGTGTAGTTAAAATCACTTACCTTCCTTACCACTTCGAAGGATCCCTCCCAAGTTGCCTGCAGCTTATTGTGTCTGACAAGAATGACAGCCATAACCTGCTGTCCCACAGCATACTCTTGGGCTTAAACATTCCTGTACCAAACCTTTTTCTGCTATTGGGTTCCTGCCAGGTTCTCTTAGGCCAAGCCCATGAACTTTCTAAGTCTTGTCCTGAAGTTTACGACATACGCCACAACACACTCCTTGTGGGATTCACACTCACCATCTCATTCACCACAAATCAAATCTGATGGCCTGCTCACCCTATGCCCATACAACAACTCTTTCTGTAGTTCCTCTCTGTATGCAAACAGCAGATGGGGCAAATATTTCTCCCACTCCCTCTTAAACTGGTCTGAAAATGCCTGCTGAATGGTCTTTAGTGCAGAGTTTAACCTCTCCAGGAGACCATTAGCCTGGGGGTGGTAGGGGGTGGTCATTAGGTGCTTCTATCCCATAGCGCTCCTACAGACAAGCCAGCAGGTTGACATAAAATTGACAACTCGGTCAGTCAGTATTTTTCTTGGGGAAACCTACCCTGCTGAAAATCTCTAACAAAGCATTTGCCATCTTCTCTGCCTCAATGGAGGACAAAGTCACTGCCTCCGGGTATCTAGTAGCATAATCTACTACCACTAGGATATACTTCCTCCCTGTGGAATTGGGGTAGTCAGAGGCCACACAATATCCATAGGTACCCCCTGAAATGGTTCCTCAATCACAGGCAAAGGCATCAAAGGAGCTTTGACCTTGTCTCTTGCCTTGCCTACTTTTCAGCACTACTCACAGGTCCTGCAGTACCCTGTTACATCCCTTGCAATCCTAGGACAATAAAACTTCTGCATAATACGTCTCTTGGTATGCTTTATGCCCATATGACCTGCAAAAGGAATGTCATGGGCTTGGGCTAGAAGTGCCAGACAGTAGTCTCTAGGCACTACACCAACTGCTGTATTACCTCATCCTCTAGCCCTCCGTTCAGGGGGTCCACTCTCTGTATAGTAACCCTTTGTTCCAGTATACAGACTCCTCTTTTTCTTGAGAATCAGGTGCCTCCCTAACTACCTCCCTCAAGCCTCTTAATGTAGGGTCCAAGAGGTAAGCATATCTTAGCTCTATCTTTGTGACCCTTCCACAGGAAGTCTGGTATCTTATGACAGCATTGCCTCACTGTCAGCCTGAGTACTACCACTCACCTCAGAACTTGTCGTCACCTTGTCGAAGGGAACATAAGTACCTAATAGCAGTTGTGCTTCATCTTCAGGCTCACTGCTACAGGGTATCTCCCTCCCTGAAATAGTCACATCACCAGCCCCAGATTCAGGTGTGTGGTCTATCTGGTTCTCCCCCAGGCTACCAGCCCACACATGCCTGTCTCCAAGCCTGACTGCATGTAACTGTAGGTGCACATGGTACTGCATTATCAAAATCATTCCCTATCCAAGGTGAACCCTGGCCGAAGGCATTTGGAATGGAGTGCCTCCTAAATCTCTGACTGGAGTGGACTTCCCAAGCAAGTACTGCTCCTCTAACCACTGCAGGCCTCACAATGGTAATGTCAAAGTCTATGTTTCTCTCAGCAGTGGCCTGTTTTCTATCCACTATGACAGGATATAAACTCCAGTGATAGTGTGGGACCCCTCTTGTCTCCAGAAAACTTACCACTGGCATACTGTTATTTCCACTTGCTGGCTCCCCACCTTGCTTCCATGGACATCTGTATGCTACATGGCACCAATGGTTACATTTAAAACATCTAACCCTTGATCTAGCTGTGTACCTGAATTAGTGGCTTCCCCTGTTACTGCTGGACTCTGTTGGGGTAGTTTAGACTGCCCACAATGGGTTCCCTTATATCCATGTGCAGCACTGGGTATCCACTTCTTGTGCAGTGATGCCCTGCTTGCTAAGTAGAGATCCCATTTTCTCCCCAGCGCATCTGCAGAGTTACACTCCCGGTCTGCCAACCAGATTCTCATGTCCTCAGGCAAAGTGCTAAGGGCTTGTTCTCCTCACTAAAAGGTCTACCAGGCATTCAAAAGTGACCTGACAGCCACTCATCCACCTATGAAAATAAGTGCTTAACTCACATACACTTTTATCTGCCTTACGTCCATGCTCACGAAACTTTTTTTCTGTAAGCTTCAGGTGTTAACTTAAAACATTCCAATAAACATTGTTTTACTTTATCATAGTTTAAACAATCCATATCAGACAATTTACAAACAGCAGTTACAGCTTTACCATGGAGTAAGGGGTCAGGAACCGAACCCAGAGCCCTTGGGTCAACATTACACTGTTTACATACTCTTTCATATATATGAATAACACTATCAAAATTATCACCTCTGTAAACTGTGGAAGATATTTACAGACCTTTATTGCTTCTCGGGTTCAGTTATTCCCTTCCCCATTACCTCCATGACCCTGACAAAGAGTCAGCACCTCCCTCTCATGTTGATGCTACTTCTCATTTTCTTCAGCCTCCAAACGTCACAGTCTCACATTTTCTTCAGCCTCCAAACACCACAGTCTCCCTGCCATTTCTAATTCCATCTGTTTTGCCTGCCATAGTCTCTTCACTGCTTCTAATTCCAAACATTTGGCCTCCAGTTCAAGTCAATAACTCTAGACAGATTTTTAACTAATCTGAAGAAAAGTTGAACCGTCCTGTTTCAGAGGGCTGCACATCCCCATCAATAGACAGGTTGTCCTCCTGGTTGCTGTTCCATGCTGCAGCTGTGGTTAAAGCTGAAATAATTTCCTCTTTAGTCAGGCTGGTATGCACCAGTCCTTTGGCTTCGCAAATCTTGGCCAAATGGTTCTTTGTCAGCTTGTCATAGTTCTCTCCTGACATCTTTGCTTGCTTTCCCTGACTAAACTAAACTGACAAAAATTAAATAAAACTGTTGTGAAAATGAAGCTCTATGTTTACCTTGTGGCTGCTAAGAGTACAAACACCTTCAGTGACAACTGCATACAGGTTACAGAAGTTCAATTAATATCCACACCACTGCTCACCAATATGTGATGTTCCTGCTCAGAGCCAGTAATCAACTAGCCTCAATCTTCAACAGTGACACCGGTGTGGGGCGTTCACTTAGAACAAAAATAGATACACAGTATTTTCAGATACAGCTCTCTGCACCAAGCAGAACTTCCCTTAAGAGCACACAAGGAACACACTCCCATCCTGGGGCTGGACTTGCTTCTCTCTCCCCAGACCCTAAATAAGACTCCACATTGACCACAACAGTACAGTTGAGTCCTCAGCATTATGTTCCAAGCCGAGGCCTCCACCACCCTCTCTGTGAAACCAGTGCTCTCTATCCCTGCTCCATGTAGCTGACAAACGCACTCTTTGAGATTTGATTTTCACACACACACACGCACACACACACACCCACCCACACCTAGGAAAGGCTGGCACAGATCTACAAGTCATGTCCCCTCTGCCTAGTTTATACGGTAGATTCACTGTCACCAGCTAGCTACTTCAAGGCTCTTACAAGGGTACTCAGTTATACTGAGTGAAAATAATACTAACAACAATGGTAATGCTGGCCAAACAGCAAGGCTTTCAAGAGAAGCCACAGTGTAACCAAACAAATACAAGTACTCTCAAAGGTTAAAATATTCTCTAAAAGACCAGTCGCAATGAAAAGTTTAAATATATTTAATAATAACAAATAAATGAATGTGAAAATACTAAACATCTATTTACAATAAACACCAGAGTTTCAATCACAGGAAATATTAAAAATAACAGATGGATAGATTCACACAGATACAGGAAAGCAGTGCTTAATTAATCTCTCTCTCTCGTTCCCTGACTGATTAAGGAACTAGTGTTCCCTAGTTCACTTACTAGAGCAAAGCAAATTTATGTGGGTGACTCCTAAAGACCTAATTCTCTGACTAAGATTATAACCTACTCATGTCTATACAACAGAACATACAGTTTTGTAGGTTGCACTAACTCATAATAGTAAATACTTGAATTCACCATTGCTGCAATAGCGTTTAAACTATATGGGTTGTGTCTTGCACAAAACACAACAGACCAATATCCAGAAGCCCTGGCTTCCTCCTACACCTTCACTCTGACTGCTGACTGGGCAGCCCCACAGATGAAAAATCAAAAGTCAAAGAGTGAAGAATCTTCAGGACTTTCTTGCCCAAAAGTAAAGAAAGAACTTGTGCATCCTGAACTACAAAAACATGAAACAATTTAATACACCAACAGGTAACTATACACAAAAATAGATGGGAATGGAGGATGGGTGTGTCTTCTGCTTCAGTGAAGAATTTTTAACTTACACAACTGTACTATGTTAATCATTCCCAAAGCTGCAGTAGCCTTTAGGCTATATGGGTTGATTACCAAAGCCTATCAAACTCGGGAGGAAAAAGGATGAGCATCCAGAAGACTCAGGTGAATAGTCCTAATAAAGTATGTCCTAGGTGTAGAAAAACAATACATTTTGTAATGCCTTGTAAATGTCTGCAAAGAGGATTATGTAGCCATGAACAGTGGTACAGGGGTGAACACAGAGACATGTGCTCCCCTCTTTGAAGTGTATGGCCTGCTGACAGCCACAGTCGCTGGGAATACTAAAAACATGCTTGATGCTGGAAATACTAAAACAAATGCTTGCCCCTTTCGGCTGAGCACATCAAGAAAGGGTGTGCGTTCATATAGGAGTGTCACACAAAAGTGTGTGCATTCGTAAATGAGAACAGCTGTCTCTCTAACATGTCTTTTGAACGTTTTCTGAATAGGAGATTAAATGAGGTGGAGGTGTCTATTAACACATTTTATGCAGTCAGTCAGGGGAGAAGGACGTAATCGTCTTTAAGAAAATGGTGGTTACTAGATTTCGGAGTGTAAAATGCCCCATTTAGTTAGGGAATTTCTGGTTAACTGACTTGCTTAGAGTCACAGAAATGGAAGTAGAAAATATCAAACCCTGTGGCCTTGAGTCTGATCAGAAAATACATGTCCCTGCAACATCTGTTGTAGTTCTGTTAACATTTTAAGTGAATTAGAGCTGTCTGGCACTTAAGGCTCTCAACTGTTAATGAACAGCTTCCTGTAGTCAGAACTACTGGGTTTGAATCCTCCTACATCCATTTGCCTACTGACAGCCAGTCAATCACACAGTACTCCTGCATCAACCATGAAAAGGGACAGTTTTCCAGTGAGTTTATCTAGTTAACAAATAGAGTTAAAAAGTAGTATTTAAAATTAGTTAGTTTTGAGGCTGTATCTTTATTTATTTCTATCTTTTGAACCAGGTAAAAGGGCAACCTAGGAGCACTATCCGGTTAAGTGTCTTGCTCAAAGCAATGCAGTAAGGCAAATGAGTGTATAACTAATCAAACCATGTACCCTTGACTACAGGATGCAGCACACTAGGAGTTCAGAGCATTAATCCTCTGTACTATTTACTAGACCTTTACTTGTCTCTTCATTTTCAGATAAATCACAGAGGGTTAAAAATCAGTATGGTTTATAGTCAGTCAGTAATGCCATTTATTAAACTTTCACAGATTTTATTGTTCAAATGTTCAGAAAATGCATGCTGATGCAAAAACTATTCTGTAACTTTTCAAAGCAAATTTGAGCATTCCAAATTGTGACAGTAATGCTGCAGCAGTAGTTTTAAATGATACTGACAATGACTTTACTGCTCAAAATGCTGTTAATGTGCAAAGTGCTCAGAACTCGGCTAATGATTTTAATATTGAAATAATTACACCGAAACAACCTGCTAATGAGCCTGTAGTTAAACCGAAAATGTTTCCTTTCAACAACAGTAATTCTGTGAAAATAGGGTCAAAAGACAAAAAGAATGCTGAATGTCTACGTAAGTCAGCATTTTTTTTGGACAAGGCTCTGCCTATAAGGCAGGATGTATGCAAGAGCAGGTCCAGAAGTCACAGGAGATGGGGAAGGACAGAGTCCAACCCCACATCTCAGACCAGAGGCCCGAACACATGGGCTCGCAGATAAATGCCTTGGTCTTTAACCTATCTTTTGTTGCTCTCACCAAAGAGGAACTCTCGGTCCTGAATAAAGGACTATCCTTCATACCAACTTGTGGCATGAATTTAGTTGATACCATCCTAGACATTAATTTGTTTGCCAGGAATACAATGTTGAAAGTTATTTATGATGATAATAATGGGAATAATGTTGACAGATGCATTTTTAAGAAACCAAGTTGCGTTGTTCCTAATAATTCCCCTGCTATGTATGCCTTTGTAAAAATGTGTGAAGATGACCTTAGGAAAATGGCTACTTTGAAATCTAGTAATAGGTTTTACAATTTGACTTATCAAAGAGAATGAGGCTCTACGAACACTAATTAATACAGAATTTTTAGTTATTAGACCTGCAGACAAGGGGGTGGAATTGTTGTGTATGATACTGAAAATTATATGGATAAGATGTTTATCATGCTTCATGATGAAAAAGTGTACATCATATTACAGAAATTTCAGGTTAATGGTATTATCAACAGACTGAATTTCTATTTATATGATTTGCTCATGACTAACAAAACAGACTACAATCTTTTCAACTATTTTAGTGTAGAACATCTGACTATACCAACAATTTATGGTCTTCCAAAAGTGCATAAAGATCCACAAAATCCCCCACTTCGACCTATAGTATCAAGAAGAGGTTGGCTCACAGAGCCAATGTCTATATATGTAGAAAAACAGCTAAGATTTGTGTTGAATAAGGTAACTACTGTCCTCCGTGGCAGCAAACAGTTCTTAGAACATCTTTATAACTGGGCTGAAACTCAACAAGCTGTAGGTTTAACTGATGTCATCTTTATTACATTGGATGTGAAAAAGAAGTTATGTACTCACCATAACGTTCCATCTGAGTAGGTAACTTAATTTGTCAGCAACCTGTGGGTATCGGATCCAACCTGGATCCGAGCCGGCAGCTTTCCAAGCTAAAGATCCGAGCTCCAAGCTCCTCCCCTTACCCATAATACCCTGATACCTCCTTCCAGTCCTCAGATCGCATTTGCCCAATTATACAATTTCACCAAGACAAAACAACAACCTGAAACATCCTAACCCAATGAATACCAAAAGCTGAAATCATTCTAGGATTCAGATAACCAAAGAACCAGGTTAGGGGTAAGGAGGGGGGATCGGCTGCTGACAAATGAAGTTACCTACTCAGATGGAACGTTATGGTGAGTACATAACTTCTTTATCTGAAGTAGTTAACTTCACTTGATCAGCAACCTGTGGGACAGAGTCCCCAGCTACCAAAAACTTGGGAGGTCCTCAAAGAAGGATATTCCAGAGCACTGCAGAGCCAAAAGCTGCCCTTCCTCTGGATATTAAATCCAATTTATAATGAGAGATAAAGGTATGAGAGGAAGCCCAAGTAGCCGCAGAACAAATGTCATCCAAGGGAACTCTTGACCAGAACACAGCAGAAGTAGCCATAGAATGGGTAGAATGAGCATGAGCCCCTAAGGGCTCTGGCAGACCAGATATCTTGTATGTGAGCAAAATGCAGTGAGAAATCCATCTAGCTAGAGTCACCTTCGACACTGGCTTACCCAAGAAGGGCTTCGCAAAGGAAACAAAGAGCTGCTCTGTGCAGGTAAAAGCGCAATTGTCTATGAACATCTAAGAAATGAAGTTTGTATTCCCCTTTATTCTGATAGTTAGGGAAGAAAACTGGTAGATTAATGGACTGATTGACGTTCGCCTTGGAAGCCACTTTAGGTAAGAAGGAAGGGTTAGTCCTGAGAGAGACTCTGTCCTTATGGAAAACAAGATATGGGGGTTTAGTACAAAGGGCCTGGAGCTCTGACATCCTTCTAGCTGAGGTAATAGCTATTAAGAAAGCAGTTTTCCAACATAAGAATTTTAAATCAACAGAAGCTGCAGGTTCAAAGGGTGGTCCAGTTAGAGGCTGAAGGACCAAAGTTAGGTCCCATGAGGGACCAGCATTCCTAATAGGAGGTCTCAAAAGAAAGGTGCCTTTCAAGAAGGTCTTACAAATCTTAGTGGAAGTTAAAGGACTAAGATTGTCTCCAATGTGAAAATGGGAAATGGCAGCCAATTGAACCTTTACAGTAGAAGAACTGGCCCCTTGCTGAAAAATATGAGATAGGAAATCAAGCATTGCTGGAATGGGAGCAGTGAAAGGATCCAAATTCCTATGCGAGGCCCAAATGGAAAACCGTTTCCATTTGCTGTTGCAAACCTTCCTGGTAAAAGGCTTATGCGCCACTACCAGGATGGATCTAACTGCAGACGAAATACCAGGATTCCTGGCAACTAATGGAAATGGATCAACCAAGCTGAGAGCTTGAGGTCGTTCAAATTCGGAGTTTCTAATCCCGAAGGATGAGAAATCAGATCCGGGATGGGATATAAGATCCAAAGAGGAGCTATAAGATGAGACCATAGGTACGGGAACCAGGTTTGACGAGGCCAGAATGGGTCTATGAGGATAATCTTGGTCCCCAACTGACGAGCTTTCTGTAAAATGTTGTCATTAACGGAAGAGGAGGATAAGCATAAAGAAGATCGCATGGCCAAGCATGAACTAGAGCGTCTCTGGGTCTTTCCCCCGGGGGGAAATTAAAGTGAAAAATTTGCTGCACTTCGTGTTTGAAGGCGATGTGAAGAGATGGCAGCAAGGCTGACCCCACTTGCAGAAGACCTGTTTTGCTACTAAGGGGTTCAGAGACCACTCGTAAGATGAGAGGATAGTTCGACTCAGCTTGTCCGCTAGGATGTTGGACCGACTCGGAATGTGCATTGCTAACAGAAAACGGTTGGTGGATATCGCCCAATCCCAAACTCTCATGGCCTCTCGGCAAAGAGGGTAAGACCTGGTCCCCCCCTGTTTGTTGATGTACCAGACCCACTGACATGCTGTCTGTCTGAACTGCAATAGTCCCTGGAGGGAGAAAGGCATGAAGAGCTTGCAATGCTAGAAGCACCGCTCTTATCTCCAGAAAATTGATATGCAGAACGATCTCTGTTTGAGTCCACGTACCTTGGACAGTTCTGCCCATGCAATGCCCCCCCACCCAAGGTGAGAAGCGTCCATGGTTACCGTGGCTTGGGGATGTGACATTATGAACGGTCATCCTTCCCGAAGCTCCCGAGATTGGAGCCACCATATGAGGGAATTTCTGCAAACTCTGCTGAAGGGGATTGGAGCGTCCAACGGGTGTTGAAGGATAGACCACTGGACCTGCAAGGTCCACTGGAGGACCCTCATGTGCAAGTGAGCTAAGGGCAAAAGGTTGATTGCTGCTGCCATGGACCCTAAGGCTCTCAGGACTAACTCCGCTGATGGGGCTGGAGATTGAAGGAGTGCTAGAATGTGAAGGGTTAAGCTGCAAAGTCTGTCCGACGTCAAGAAGGCCTTGGTCTGAAGCGTGTCTATTCTGGCCCCTATGAAGTCCAGGACTTGAACTGGTTGAAGGGATGATTTCTTGTAATTTACAGTGATCCCCAACTGGGAGGCTAAGAGCAGGAAGCAATCCCTGACTGAGCAGAGAGGATGCCTGGTGGAGGCGGCAAGGAGCCAGTCGTCCAGGTAAAGAAAATCCTGTATTCCCTAAAGCCTCAGGTGGGCCGCTACAACTGCCATGACCTTTGTAAACACCCTGGGGGCTGTGGTGAAGCCGAATGGTAGGACCCTGAACTGGTAATGACTGGCCCCCAACCGAAAGCGGAGAAACCTCCTGGATCGTCTGTCCATGAGAATGTGGTAGTACGCATCATTGAGGTCTATGGAGCACATCCAGTCATTCTCCTGCAGTAGGGGGAGAATGGATTGAAGAGTGACCATACGGAATTTCTCCTTGGCAATGAAGAGGTTCATTGTAGAAAGGTCGAGAATTGGTCTTAAGTCCCCCGTCTTTTTGGCACCAAAAAGAACCTGGAGTAATTGCCTAACCTGGACTGGTCTGGGGAGACATGCTGGATGGCTCTTTTTTCTAGCAGCTTCTTTATTTCTAAAGCTGCAGCCTCGCTCTGACTGGGTGGAACATTGGGGAGGCGCCTCGATTGAGGAGGAAGATTTATGAAGGGAATAGAGTAGCCTCTGGATATTATTCGAAGCACCCAGCGATCTGTCATGATGGACTTCCATTGTGCCAGGGTGCTTTGAAAAACGCCCCATGACTGCCTCCAGAGAGGAGCAGTTGGGCAACCCCTCAGGGCTGCTGTGTGGGTCGATCGAAAAAGGGTTCCCGTGACCCAAAATTCTTCAGCCCCCCCCTCTGCCTCTGGGCCGGCGTCCACCTTGTCCCCCTCTGCCTCTGAAGGACGAAGGGTTCAGAGCGTAACGGGACTGCTGAGACTTCTGGAACCACATCTTCTTTTGTCCTCTCTGGTTCCTGGAAAAGGACCTTTGAGGAGGCGAGAAGCGGATTCCGATGGCAGACAGCGTCTTCCCGTCTTTCTTGCTCTGGACCAATGTATCATGCAGGGTCTTGCCAAACAGGGTAGAACCGTTGAAGGGAGCGTTCGCGAAGGACACCTTGAAGGGTTCCACAAAGTCGCAAAGTCAGAGCCAGGCATGACACCATAAGGCAATGCCTGATCCGCTGGCTCTAGCAGCCCCCTCCGTGGAATGGGAGAGTAGCCGCATGTTCGATACAGATTTCAGAGTGGCCATGCAAGTCGAGAAGGTCCGTTTGTCCTCGGGGACATGGACTCAGGGGGAGACTCAGCGTATTCCTTCACCAGATCCCGCTGAAGCCTAATCACATGGGCCAAGTAATTAAACGCCCTTATGGAAAAGGTAGCTGAAGCAAACATCCGCTTTCCGATACGATCCATCGTCTGAGACTCCTTATCAGGAGGATGGACCAAGGAACTATCCTGTGCCAGTTCCTTCTTGGTGGCAGCCGCCACCACCATGGCATCTACCGGGGAATCTTTACTCCACAGGGGGACTAAGGATCTTATCTGGTCTCCTGGGGACTGGCTCTACAGTGTCCGGCTCCTTCCACGCCCTGGTAGTAATGAGGTCTACCAGGAGGTCGGCCGGAGGGGACACCCAAGAGGTAGACAGGCCTGCATCAAACACCTCCAGAAACACCGACTCATCTGAGGAAGGCTTTTGGGCTGACCAACCCCCTTTTAGGCATAGCATTTCCATAATGTCTCCAAAGGAGACGTCCTCGGGGGGGTGACCTGGGGGAACCTTCCCCTTCCTCTAAATCAGTGTCTTCCATGAGGGACTCAGGGGGGTCCAAGTGCCTCCTCTTACACTTACGTTTGTGAGGGACCTCCTCGGTGGGACTGTCAGAGGAGGGCTCACCAACAAGGTCATGTTCCTCCAGTGGAACTAGCTGGGGCATCGACGCAGGCTGTCCCTGGGGCCGGATGATGGAACACAAGCCCATCTGCGAAGGAATGGTGGCTGGATCCGTAGCATGAGCAGGGGGTCTTGAACCTCTCGAGAGAACCCTCTCCACCACGTCGAACGCCGAAGGTGAACCGCTCTCTCTGGGTTCCGTGAGCAACACCCTCGGATCTGACGCGGGGGATCAGCATCGGAGCCAAAGCGATTGGACCCAGAAGGGAAGTGTGCTCCGACCACAACAGAGCCGAAGACACACTTACCCCCTTGGATCTGACGTATGGCTCTCGGTCCAGAGAGCTCAGATCTCAAAAGGAATCCAACAAACTTGAGGGCATGGCCGGCGTTGAAGTAGCAACTACTATCGGTGCCGACTCCCTGACTCCGAGACTACTCGGATCCGACGGCTCCGAAACCCGATAACCCGATAATGGATCGGAGAAGGAGCTATGGGGGCAAAAAATGGGGCTGAGCACTCATATCTGCATCTGGGCTTGGAGAAGGCGACGCATCATCCGGTCCATGTCAGCGTCTGAGAGGCTTCGTGTCGACCTAGAAGAGGCCGCCAAAGCTGGCTGGGAAGGCCGCCGCGACGACCTTGAAGATGGCTAGGGCTCCTCCCCCAGCGAGAAATGTGGAGAACGGAGCCTAGAAGAGGAGGACCCGGGAATCTTCAGGGTAGAAAAGAGCTGTTTAGCCGGCGTGGCCGAGGGAGCTGAGTCGGCCCGCCGCTTGTGGCTCCTATGTTTCTCTCTATCCCTCTCTCTCTCTCTCCCCCCTCTTTTCTCTTGGAGTCCTTATCTCCCTGGGAAATGGTGGGAGGTTGAGTCCCAGCCAGGGGAGATAGCACAGCTGGCTGAACAGCTGGAGCCACTGAGGGAGAGGAGGAAGAAGCAGAATCCGTGGGTATAAGACCCACCAGGATCAGCTTGTTCCCCCTATCCCTCAGAGCCCGGGGGTTAAAGGCTGCGCAAATATGGCAGCCCGATGATAAATGTGCTACCCCCAGGCAAAGAACGCACTGAGTGTGGCCATCCGCTGGGGAGAGCTTATGGCCACACTCAGAGCACTTGGAGAAAATGCCTTAGAGCCTTCGGCCATACCAAACCACAACCACACACACACTTACACACAAGAATAAGGGGAAGGGGGAATATACTAAAACTAAGTTAGGCTAATGGGTTTAAACAATCACACACACACACACCTCTCAAAATTTTGCAAAAGGTCAAGAATTTATCCAATACTCACTACCTAACCACCAGGAGCTCGTAACTCGTGCTTGTTAAAGCCGTGGCAAATGAGTTCTGGGGACTGGAAGGAGGTAGCAGGGTATTATGGGTAAGGGGAGGAGCTTGGAGCTTGGATCTTTAGCTTGGAAAGCTACCGGCTCGGATTCAGGTCGGATCCGATACCCACAGGTTGCTGATCAAATGAAGTTAACTACTTCAGATCTCTCTGTTCATGGTTATTCCCAATGATGAAGGGATTGAAAATGTCAGGCAGTTTGTTACTAAGGAGAGCAACTTCAGCAATACCAAAACCAATATAATATGTGCCCTTCTAGACTTGATTCTAGAGAATAATGTTTTTTTGTTTGAAAGAGAGTTTTTTTCTTCAGAAAGTGGGAGTTGCTATGGGCACGGCATGTGCCAACACATATGCCAGTATTGTTTTGGCCCAGTGGGAGAAAGAAATGTTTTTTACCTCTGACATGTACAAGCAGCACATTACATTTTATAAATGTTTTGCGGATGATATCTTCTTTGCTTGGCATGGTGATGAGACACAATTAGATACATATGTTAGGTTCCTTGATAACACAACTGGGTACCTATCCCTCTCCCTTAGTCACTCCAAAGGTGAAATCAGCTTTCTGGATGTAATTGTGAGTAAAAATATGTTTGGTAATATTTCGACCAGAATACACAGGAAGGATTGTAGGAAGAACAATATTCTTCACCACTCCAGTATGCATCCTAGACACTTTACTAAAAATATAGTTAAGAACCAAGTTTTACGCTGCAAGAGATTACATACAGACAGGGAAGAATTAATGGAAGCCATGAGTCGTCTCACTACAGAGTTTGTTAAGAGAGCATATAAAAAGTCTGATATTGACAGAGTGATAGTGAAAGTAGATTCATATGAAAGTTACAAAACCAAACCCCACTATTCAGATGAGCATCTAGTGAATGCACTCCCAGAAAGGCAGAGCTCCTCAACATCTGTAAATAGGCTATGTCTTACTTTTTCTGATGATGTCATCAAGATGTGACATCATTGAAAATAACTGGCCCATTCTCCTTACTGACCCTGAAATCAGTCGTGTTGTTGGTTCTATACCCAGTTTTAGTTTCAAAAATGGCAAGAATTTGAAAAAGAAACTTTGTTACAAACAGAAGAAAATATGTGACAGATTTGTCTCTCAGCGTAGAGGGACTTTTTCTTGTAGAAAAATTGCAGAATTTGTAAAAGTATTTGGTCTACTTGCATGATTTTACACCCTGTGCATCAGAAGCCTGTAAAGTTTTTATTTTATGCAGATTGCGCTACTAGAAACATTGTGTATTTTGCTAAGTGTAATCTCTGTAGTACATTCTACATTGGTAAAACCAATAGAACTTTAAAGGAAAGGGTAATGGAACATCTTAATGATATTAGGAACAGCAAGCTTACTAATGCACTAGCCAAGCATGTTTTAGATTGTGGAAACCAGCACAATTTTAAATTTTTGGTTTTGCAGAAAACAAATGTGAGTTTTAGAGAAGGTGACATTAACAATGAAACTGAATATGCTGAATTAAGGTGGATAGTGGACTTTAAGGCATACTTATCACCTGATCTTAACAGTGCTGTGTCCTTAAAACCTCTCTTGAAAAAAAGAGGGTTGCTTCACTGATTTTTAAAGAATTTTTACTGATTGTTGGTTTTATTTAAACCTTGTGTGCTAATTTATTTGTGTATTAAGGTCTGATGAAGAGGACTGCCTCGAAAGTGCTTACCTAACTTTGTGTTTTGGAATAAATTTCAAGTATTTTATTCTCCAGCCAACAAGTCTCTTTACTCATTCTCAGTACACAATGCCAGACCTCTAGAAATATACTGCCTTAACCATTAATCAGCTACTTTCCTCAGAAATGCAAAAACAGAAAGTACAGCTGCTCTCAGCTCCAGACTTACCAACTCACACTTAACATTTATTTGCTGAAGGAAAACTATTTATTACACTGTGGTCTCTCATTTTAAACTCCACATGCTTACACAAAAATGTCATTAGATTAAGCCACGGGCATTAATCTAGACATTCACCTATGCAAAAGAAAAAGAAAAAAATTAAACTTCCCACCACAACAGCCCACGATTACAGCCCATTAACGTAAGCCTTTCTTTTCTTTTTACACTGCAGAGTCTATATTTCTTAAAACTAAAAACAAGTAATTGTTTACTTTAATATCGTTATCACATACAACAATCACAGAAAATGCTTTATTATATAAATGAAAGTTATGTATTTACTATATCGAAAGAGCCATGTTGTCTCCTTTCATCTGGCTCAGTAAGTAGGTTGTTAGATCCAGTTGGATCCAACCTTGAAGCTGTATACCAAAGTATTGGGTCTGAAAGCTCTGACCCCTCCTCTTCCCAAAATTCCCCTCTCCTGCCTGAATTACCTCAGATCGTTTGCCAGATGACCAAAACTGGTGACAAACTATGTAGGAAAAGGACAGAGAAGAAAAGTACAAGTTACAAAGGGGTCAGACAGGGTCCACAGGAGGTCTGGCTGATCCCCAGAAAGAAACAATGACAATTGGTTAGAGGGAGGGAAGGAGGGAGGACAGTTGAACCAGATGAAAAGAAGACAACACAGATCTATTTTTATGTTAAGTATATAATTTTCATATCCGATGTTGTCTTTTTTTTGTCTGATTCAGCATGTGGGGCAGATTCCAAAGCTACCCGACAGGGATCCAAGCAGTTTTAAGGAAGGACATTCCTAAGAATAGCAGATCTGAAAGATGTGCAAATTCTAGACTGCACATCCAAATTATAATGATACACAAAGGTAGGAGTTGTGGAAAAAAAATTGCTGCAGCACATGCCACTGTTAGGCACTCTTTTTCCAAATGCAGTTGAAGTTGCCATAACCCTTGTAGAATGAGCCTTAGGCTTTGACTGTAAAGACATACCACATGAATCACAGACAAATGAAATGCAGTCTGCTAACCATTTTGATAGGGTTACCTTGGAAACTGATTTCCAGGTTTTTCTTGGAGAGGGATATGAACAGTTGATCTGATTTGCTGAAACTCATAGTGCAGTGGAATCAGAATCGGAGTTGTCTCTGGACATCTAAGGTATGCAGAATATGTTATCCTTTGTTGGTAAATTTTGGAAAGAAAATAGGTAAATCAATGTGTTGGTTCAAGTTAGATTCTGAAGCTACTTTGGGAAGGAACAAAGTATTTGTCCTCACTGATACTCTTGTCATTTGTGAAAAATAAGGAAGGGAGATTTACAACAGAGTGCCTGTAATTCTGACAAACATTTTCCAGATGTAATGGTTTGTTTCTTTCGGCTTTTCCCAGTTAGGGGTCACCACAGAGGAACTCCGGTCCGCTAATGATTGGCAGTAGATTTTTACGTACTGTCTTGCCTGGCCTAATGCACAACCTTCAATGAAGGAACGCCCATTCACGCATGTCGCCACACAGAAGACGCTCTAACTGAGAATCGAACGGGCAATGTCTGTGAGGCACCAATGTTACCGCAGCACCACCACCGCGGGTAGATGTAATGGCAACCAAAAAAACAGTTTTCCCTGAAAGAAACTTTATGTCTACAGATGTTGCTAGTTCAAAAGTTTTTAGGTTAGTTATTGCAGCACAACATTAATATCCCAAGAGAGGGACTGGATCACAAACTGAGGGTCTCAATAAAAAGGTTCCTCTAAAGAAGGCTTTAGTAACTTTGAAGGAAGCAGTAGATGTATTGCTGAGCTCTATGTGAAAATTTGAAATGGCTGCTAAATAGAAGTTATGTTCTTACCATAACGTTCCATGTTAGTTGTCTTCTTCTCGCCTTCTTCTTGCTGGATGGGGGTCGGAGCCGACCTCGGCTCCGACTCGGCCACTCTAAAAGCTCGAGAGTTGGTTCCACCGGCTCGAGGCTCCCCTTATATCCCACAATGCTAGGCGTGAGTTACCTCAGATCTCGTTTGTAAGCTAACCCCAGCTTATAATAGTATGAGAATAACTATAAACAAAGTCCACCTCTAACCAGGGAGAAAGAAGGGTGACCTATATCCTCATCCAGGAAATATGCACAACAGCATATGCCTAATAAAAGAGGTGGTAGAAAGAGAGGTCACAATCACAACTCCTCTAGGTCTGTCCAGGCCAGGGGGCAGGAGGGTGGGATGCAAGAAGAAGGCGAGAAGAAGACAACTAACATGGAACGTTATGGTAAGAACATAACTTCTATATGTTAAGTTGTCTATCTCGCCTTCATTCTTGCTGGATGGGACCGCGTCCCTAGCACCTTGTCCCGGGTGGCCTAACGGAACAGACTCCTGAGAACAGTGGAACCAAAGTTAGCTCTATGCCTAGAAGCTAAATCCAACTTATAATGAGAAATGAAAGTGTGAGGAGTAGCCCAAGTAGCCGCTGCACAAATGGTGTCAATAGGCAGTCTGTCTTGGAAGGCTAAAGAAGTAGCCAAAGCTCTGGTGGAATGGGCCTTAGGTTTATTAGGCAGCTTTTGGTGTCTAATTTCATATACAAGGGAAATCAGAGATGTTAGCCATCTAGATAATGATACCTTTGAAACTGAAAGTCCCTTTCTGCCTTCTGCATAGGAGACAAACAGTTGGTCAGATTTTCTGAATTGTTTTGTTCTATCCAAATAGTACCTCAACTGACGATGAACATCTAGCCAGTGTAATTTTTGTTCAGACCTATTGGAATATTCTGGAAAAAAAACAGGGAGGTCAATGCTTTGATTTAGATTTGACGTCGAGACTACCTTAGGCAAAAAGGACGGATTCGTTCGTAAGGATACCCTGTCCTTATGAAACAACAGATAAGGAGGTCGACAGCTGAGTGCTTGAAGTTCTGAAACTCTTCTAGCTGAAGTAATAGCTACCAGAAAGAGAGTCTTCCATGATAGCAATTTTAAAGAACAGGAGGCTGCAGGTTCGAAAGGGGGAAGAATCAAAGAAGTAAGAACTAAATTTAGGTCCCAAGGAGAAGGAGGATTTCTTATAGGAGGTCTGAGTATAAAAACTCCTTTCAAAAAGGCTTTGCAAAGCTTGTGGGACATTAAGGCAGACTCAGAAATACCCACATGAAAGTTAGAAATAGCTGCCAATTGAACTTTAAGAGTAGAGGGAGATGAACCTGCATGGAAGAGTTCAGCTAGAAAATCAAGGACTATTTGGATGGAAGCAGTGAAAGGATCTATGTCCCTTCCTTGAGCCCAATATGTGAAGCGTTTCCACTTACTCAAATAAATCTTCCGAGTGGAAGATTTATGGGAAGCTATCAAAATATCTCGAACGGAGTGAGATAATTGAGGAAGCCTGGCTAAGGTTGGAACTGGAGGAACCAAGCAGTGAGGTTCAGAGAGGGGAGGGAGCGATGTAACTGACCCGACTGATGGATCAAAAGATCTGGAACTAGGTCCAGATGCCAAGGTCGCTCAATAGAAATTGATGTAGAAAGGGGAACCACACCTGTCGAGGCCAGTAAGGAGCAATGAGGATCAATGAGGCCTTCTGAGCGATAGCTTTCTGTATCACTTGAGAGATTAGTGGGAAGGGAGGAAATGCATACAGAAGTCCCCGGGGCCAAACTTGGACTAGAGCGTCTCTGCTGGGTTGGCCTGGTAAAGGGAATAGAGTGAAATAATCTCTGCACTTGCTGTTTGGGGAGTAGCAAAAAGATCGCAGCAAGGCTGACCCCACTTGAGGAAAATTTCTCTCACAACAGAGTCTTTCAGAGACCACTCGTGAGGCATGAGGATAGCTCTGCTCAACTTGTCCGCGATTTGATTGGACTTCCCGGGGATGTGCGTTGCTATCAGAAACCGCTGAGAAGAAATCGCCCATTGCCACAATCTGAGTGCTTCTCGACACAGGGGGTAGGACCTGGTTCCGCCTTGTTTGTTGATGTACCACACTACAGACATATTGTCTGTCTAGATTGCAATCGTTCCCAAGGGAAGAGAGTCTTGAAGGGCTTGCAATGCTAAAAGCACTGCTCTCATCTCCAGAACATTTATGTGCAAGTGGCATTTGTTTGGTTGCCATGTGCCCTGGACCGTCCTGCCCTGATAATGCCCCCCCCACCCGATCAGGGAGGCGTCCGTTGTCAGAGTAGCAACTGGAGGGGGTGGAACAAAGGGTCTTCCCAACAAGAGCTGAGGGGAAGACCTCCACCACATGAGATGATTTCTGCACGCCTGCGTGATCATAATGGTGTGGGACATTGGAAGTTGCTGGTATGACCATTGTGTAAAGAGCATCCATTGAAGGATTCGCATGTGGAATCTGGCTAATGGAAGCAGAGGTATGGCCGCCGCCATAATTCCCAACACTTTCAGCACTAACCTGGCTTTGATTCTGTTGTTGTTGAAAAGGAGTGAGACCAGTTTGTGTATGTCTGTTATTCTCTGATCTGTTAGTCTCGCAGACATGTCTACTGTGTCTAGATTTGCCTATGAAGGTAATAGTACGACAAGGCGACAAAACAGACTTTTCGCAATTTATTGAAATGCCTAACTTTTGACAAATGCGAAAGGTGTAATCCCTGGCCATCAGGAGGAGATGCTTGGTGGGAGCTGTGAGGAGCCAGTCGTCCAAATATGGAAACACCTGGAATCCTTGTCGTCTCAGGTGAGAAGCTACCACTGCCATGCATTTGGTAAACACCCGGGGGGCAGTGGTGAGACCAAAGGGCAGGGCCCTGAATTGAAAATGACTGGTTCCCAGCCTGAAGCGGAGGAATCTTCTGGAGCGTCTGTTCATTTTATGTGATAGTACGCATCCTGAAGGTCTATAGAGCACATCCAGTTTCCTTTTCCCAATAGGGGAAGGATGGACTGCAGCGTGACCATCCGAAATCTTGTTTTCTTGACTGATCTGTTCAAGATACTGAGATCCAAAATTGGTCTCCAGTCCCCTGTTTTCTTTGGAACTAAAAAGAACCTTGAGTAGATTCCGGATCCTTGCTGGTCTGCTGGAACTGGTTGAATTGCTCTTTTGCAAGCAGCTTTGAAATTTCCAAAACCGCTAGATCCCTTTGAGCGGTGGAACATCTGGAAGGGATTTTTTGATTGGTTGAATGCGAAGAAAGGGGATAGAATAGCCTTCGGAAATGACGGACTGTACCCATTTGTCTTGAGTCAGGGATAGCCAGGCTTCTGGGTACAGTGACAATCTTCCCCGACTGCCTCCGAAGGTGGGCAGTCGGGCTACATCTGAGGGATGGTGTAAGGGTTTATCAGAGAAGGATTCTCGGTTGCCCTGGTTCTCTGGAGCCCCTGCCTCGAGGGTGGCGTCTACCATTGTTATTCCGCCTCTGCCTCTGGCGGGGAAACGACTTTGTGCGTCAGGCGAAGTCCCTTGAGATTGTTTACGGAACCACATTTTCCCACTTTTCTGGCCTTTGGGGTAAGGCCTAGAAGGAGTAGAAAAACGGACTCCGACGGCAGAAAGAGTCTTGCCATCAGTCTCGCACCTAGTCAAGGTTTCTTTCACTTGTGGACCAAAGAGAGATGATCCATCAAACAAGGAATTAGTGAAAGACGTCTTGAAGGGGTCCGCAAAATTGCATAGCCGCATCCAGGCATGCCTACGTAAGGCCACACCCGTCCCTGCGGCCCTACTCGCTCCATCAGCCGCATAAGAAAGGAGGCGCATGGAGGAGTTGGCTATGGAGTTAAGGGTAGCCAGCTGAGTGTTCATCTTATCTTGAAAAACCGCAGCTGTAGGGTCCTTCAACATGTCACTCGCTTCTTTAATCAAGTCCCTTTGAAGACGAGTAAAATGGCACAGGTAGTTCAGCGAACGCATAGCAAATGTCGCTGACGAGAACATCCGCTTCCCGTACCTGTCCATGGACCTAGATTCCTTGTTAGGTGGATGGACAGGTACTGAAGGATCAGCTAGTTCCTTCTTAGTGGCAGCAGCTACCACCATAGCATCCACAGAGACTCCTTTTGTCAAGAACTGTTTGTCTGCTGGTGCCGTTATGAATTTTGAGGGTCTCCTGGGAGTAGGGTCCACTGAATCAGGAGCCGTCCATGCCTTTTTAGCTACCACCTGCATGAGGGGGTCAAAGGGGGGAGACACCCAGGAGGTGGAAGGACGAGAGCCAAACGCCTCAAGGTACACAGATTCATCCTCCGAAGGGTTGAGGGCTGGCCAATTTCCCCTCTGTATGAGGATTTCGAGAATGTCTGCAAAAGAGACATCTTCAGAAGGGGAATGGGGGGAACCCTCGGAATCATCTAAATCTGTGTCAGATGTGATGGACTCAGGTGAGTCAATGTGTTTCCTCTTACACTTCCTCTTCCGAGGGGCTCTTCTGCCAAATCAGGAGAGGCCTCGGAAGAGGATGAAATCCCACAGGGGTTCCTGAGGAGCTGGCTCTCTGCGGTCCGGGATGAGGGAGTGAGTCGACTTGACCTGAGGCACCGTAGAGGGAGGGGCGGACGGAGCCGACTGTGGAGTAGAGCCAGGCTCTAACACACTCCGCATGACCTCGAACGCACCTCTGTCAGGCAAAGCCAGAGGTCCCCGCTCCGAGAAGCTGAGAACCTCCCTCGGCACCGACAGTGATGGCTCCGAGGCCGATGTCGGAGCCGAACTCACCAGCGCCGAAGCTCCGAGAGGAAGAGCGGGGTCGGACAAGGGTCCGATGCCACTCACCCCCTCGGAGCCGACGAGGGAAGTTAGGCGCCGAGATTCTTCGAAAGTAGAAATCGGAGCCGACGACGGAGCCGAAGACATCTGTATCGGCTCCGACGCTACCACAGTCTCGGTTCCGAAACGCCCCGGCTCCGAGCTCAACGGAGTCGGAGGAGGAACATATTGATGGACAGGGGCAGGCATCGACTGATGAGTCGGGCTCTGAAGCATTTGGGCCAGTGCCTCGGACTTAAGAAGTCGACTCACTACCCTCTGAAGGTCATGATCCGACAGCCTCGATGACCTAGAGGAGTGAGATTTATGGCTCCGTTCAGACAGCAGAGGAGATGCTGGAGCCGAATGAACGGAGCCAAGGGATGGTGACCTAGATCTCTTCCTAGATGTCGGCTCCGAAGGTCTGGTCGGAGCCGACAAGGAATTTTTACTACCTCGGCTCCAGCCGGAGCCGAGGGAACCACAGAAGCTGTAGACTCATCGGCTCCAGCCGGAGCCGATGCAGACATAGGTTTTGTAGCTTTAGGTCTCGGCTCAGTAGCTGGAGCCGAGGACCTAGAAGCCTTGGAGGGCTTCCCAGAGACAGAAAGGGAATCCTCAGGCTTAAGTAGACCCCTTAGGATCAACTTGTTCTTTCTTTCCTGCAGGACCCTGGGGCTGAAGCCGTGGCATACAGCACAGGAGTCCTGCAGGTGCAAAGGCCCCAGTAGACACAAGAAGTGTGACCGTCTGTCAGAGACATTTTCTGACAGCACGCATCACACTTCTTGAAGCCTGAGACCTTTGTGTCTTTAGACATCCTAGACAAGAAAGTGTAATCACACACACTCAGTCAGACACACTGATTACACTAATCTTATTTTAAAACTCAAAAATAAAACAATTAACTAAAAGTTTTAATTAAGAGCAACACACACACACCACTAGGGAATGGGGAAAGGCCAGAAGGCCCGAGAGAGAACTTTAAAGTTCTTGTGGGAAAAACGGGATTTTCCGAAAAACAGGGGTAGAAATCCGCTAAACTAAGGGAAAAGTAGTTAAACTTAAAAATATAGGGGTTTAAGTATTCTAATTTTACAGAAATACACTTACCAACAAGCCGGTAGAAAAACCAACACCTCGATCGCTGTAGCGGCAAACGAGATCTGGGGTAACTCACGCCTAGCATTGTGGGATATAAGGGGAGCCTCGAGCCGGTGGAACCAACTCTCGAGCTTTTAGAGTGGCCGAGTCGGAGCCGAGGTCGGCTCCGAACCCCATCCAGCAAGAATGAAGGCGAGATAGACAACTTAACATCTGGATTTTAACTGCAGAGTAACTTGAGCCAGCCCTGAATTGTTGCAACAGAAACTCCAAATTTTCAGGAAAGGTGCTGAAACTGGGTTGAGTCCTTTACAAGAGGGTCAAATAGAAAAACCCTTCCATTTGTTCTTTTAAGTCTTTTTTTGGTAGAGTTCCTTTGAGAAGAACATATGATATGGACTTCTGAGGAAAAAAGCCTGGCATCTCTGGCAATAGTTAGAACTGGAGGAACCATGTGGTCAACTTTAGGATCTTGAGATCTGGTAGAAGTAACTCAGATGGGTGACTGAGGAGATCCAGAAATGGATCCAGAACCCATGTTGGATGAACCAGATGAGGCTAAAGAAAGGGAAAGCATACCTGCCAAGGCCAGAAGGGAGCAATACGGACTCCATAGCTTTCTGAACAAACTTGGTGATGAGGGGAATTGGCAGAAAGGCATAAATAAGACCTGGGTTCCAAAGATGGAACAAATCTCAGAGACTGTCACTGTGGATGAGGGCAAAGTAACTTCTGCATTTGTTGTTTAAGTATGCAGCAAAAAAGTCACAGTAAGGATGGCCTGAGCTGCTGAAGACTTCCATTGCCACTTTTCTGTTGAGAGATCACTCATAAGGCAATAGTACAGTTATGCTCAAATTAATTCTCCAGAATATTGGATGTCCCATGTATGTGTGGTACTACTACAAAGTGGTTTGAAGACATCACTCACTGCCAAGCTTTCATGGCTTCTCTGCAAAGAGGGTACATGTGTGTTCCACTCTGTTTGTTGATGTACCAAACCACTGACATGTCCGAGTGTATGGCAATCACATCCTTGGACAGGAGATCCTGAAATGCCTGCAACATAAGGAGGACTGCTCTCAAATCCAAGACAGTGATGTGAAGTTTGGCCTCTATTGATGACCATGTACCCTGGACCATTTTCTTTTCTAAATGTCCTCCCCCCATCCAAGATGGGGAAGTATCCATTGTGACTGTGGGTCTGGGTGTAGAAGGATGGACGTATCTGTCCTGAGCAACTGAATTGGACAAAATCCACCAATGAATATGATCTATGCAGACTTGAGTCAAACAAACTCTAGTGAAGAGAATGCAGTTTTTGTGACCACTGTACAGCTGGTGTCCACTTTAAAACTCTCATGTGGTATCTGGTCAAAGGAACCATAATTACAGAGGAAGCCATTAGACCCAAGAGTCATAGGATGAGAAGAGCTAGCGGCCAGGATACTTTATCACCTGGAGGGTTACTGATCTTATGGATTTGGCTTGTGTTAGGGGAAGTTTTGCAATCTGATGTACTGTCAGTGTGGAAGACTATGAATTCTACGGATTAAGAAAGGGATTGCTTGCTCTTGCTGATGTTTATTGAAAGACCCAATAGAGCTGTTAGATACAACAGGAATGACTGATGTCTCAGTAGCAGATCCCTGGAGGTAGCAGTTAGAAGACAATCATCTACATACAGGAATACCTGGATCCCTTGCGGCCAGATATAAGGTGGCATGTTTGCCATTATCTTAATAAACAACTAGGGGATGTGATGAGACCAAATGGGAACTCCCTCTACTAACAGTGACTGGCTGGAGGAATCTCCTGGACTGACAGATCTTGATATGATAGAAGTCATCCTGCAGACTGACAGAGCACATCCAAATGTCCTTCCTTAGCACAAGAAGAATGAATCGCACTGTGACCATCCGGAATTTTGTTTGTTTTACATGTTGATTCAGACTGCTGAGATCCAAAACTGGTCTGAGGTCCTCTGTCTTTTTTTGGAACTAAAAAGAACCTGGAATACACTCTGGATCCTTGTTCGTCTTGGGGAACAAGATGGAGAACTCTTTTGTCCAGCAACTTCAGATGCTCTGTTGCTGCAGATTCCAACTGACTGGGTGGAGTATCAGAATCTTTTGTTTTGTCTTTGGGGGTTGGAAAAAGGGTATTGCATAATCTCTTGTAATGATCCTTAGCACTCAAAAATCAAAAGTTATATTTTGCCAGGCTAGAGTGTATAAGAATCATCATTCCCCTGACAGCCTCCAGACTGCAGGAGTCAGGGCAAGCATTCAGGGAAGATAAGGTTTCTCTAGGAAAGTGCCACAGAAATCTTGGTCCAAGGTTTCTGCAGACTATCTCTGCCCCAAGGACAACATTCCATGGGATTATCTCTGTCTCTGGGAGGCCTGTCCCCAGGAGTGACCAGGTGAAAACATTGTGACTTCTTGAACCACATTCTTTTCTCTCCTCCTCTTTGATTCTTGGAAAAGGATCTCTGAGGAGCTGAAAAATGGATTCCAACTGCAGACAAGGTCTTAATGTCTTGCTCACTCCTGGTAAGTGTTTCCTTTACTTTTGTCCCAAATAAGGTGGAACCATCATAGGGGGAATTTATGAAGGATGTCTTAAAGCTTTTTATGAAATTTCAGAGTTAAAGCTAGGCATGATGTCACATAGTAATACCTGTACCAGCTGCTCATTTTGTGCTATCTGCTGCACTGGATACTAGTCTCACAGCAACATTTGAAGATAACTGGGCAGTCACTGTTTTCTGCATATCCAAAGGCAAGTTACCTGCCCAGGAATTTGAAAGCTACTTGATCAAATCCCTCTGGAAATGTGTCAGGTGTACCAGATAGTTCATAGCATGGAAAGCAAACACATCACTGAAGCTCAGCTCCATTTCCCCTGTATTTCCAATGCCCTTGACTCCCTGTTAGGAGGATAAACAGACAAACTTTCTTCGGACACTTCCTGTTTTATGGCTGCTGCTACCACCACCACCACCACAGCATCTACAGGGGGGGGGGGCCTGACCCAATGTTTTCTCTCTTTGGGGGCAAGTACAATTTTATCTGTTTCTATCAGGGTGGGCTCTGCTACATGAGACTCCTTACAGAATTTCTGGGTGACGAGGTCAACTAACACATCTGGAGGAGGGAACCCCCCCAGGACACTGTAGGGCCAGAGCCAAAAACTTCAAGGAATACTGACTCATCAGAAGAGGTTTCAGTGGACCCCCCTCTATTTCATTAATTCAAAGATGTCTCCAAAGGAGATGTCTTGGGTGGTGCGGACCTTGGGCAGCCTTATTTCTCACCTAAGTCTGTGTCTTCTGAGACTGACTCAGGACAGGAGGCAATAAGAGTCCTCTTACAAGTCCTCTTCTGATGAATGTGTCTCGGGACTTCTAAGGGAGACACATCAGAGTCAGAAATGAAGCTTGAAGGCTGAGTGGTCTCAACACTAATATAATCTGTCTGTTCCTGTCAACCAGAATGAGAGGAAGAAGGAGCAGTCTTCAGAGGGAGTCTTGATGGATCTGAATTCTGAGCATGCATCAGTCATCTTGGCACAGCCAAAGCCCTCTCCATATCCTCAAAAGCAGACTCAGCTAATGGAGTGGAGGAAGTGCCACCTAAAACATCAGAATCAGCAGTTCTCTTGACTCCAAGGGCTGACTGCTCTGAGGAGGACCTCAAAAACAACCTGTCCAGGGCCAAATCCCCAAAAATCTCAGGGTCAACTCCACCATCTGCACTCTCAATGGCTCCAGGGCTCTACTTGATCCAAGTGCATCAGTGTCAAAAGAGTGAGGTAAGAAGTTGAAGCCAAAGTCTCCAGGATTATTTGTTCCAAAGCTGGTACAGCAGGAAGGTTAGATCTTATGTGCAATAACTCCAAAATTGGAAACGGCTTTGGAAGTAGTTTGGTTGGGGTCAAAGGGGATGATCCTGGTCCCTTCCTTGGGGATGGAGCTGGGAGGACTATCAGCTGAATATGAGCCCTCAAAAACATCCTCATTATTTGGTTAATTTCTAACTCAGTGAGACTCCTAGTGGATCATCCAGATCTCAAAAATGAGGCTATTGAAGCAGGCCTTGAAGGAATCTTCTGAAGTATGGGTGAATGAAGACTCAGACTAATGGGCCACAGAGAAAATTAAGTTTTCAGGGAGAGAGTTCAGATCCTGGAGATGGTAGGATCTGACTGCCTCAAAATCTTTGGTGCTGGACCCACAATAACTGTGGGGTATGGGGACCTTTTCTTAGGTTTGTCCAAATGGTCTTCAGATCTGTTTTCCTTAGGTTTCTCCTTTGATCTGTCTCTGCCATTTTCTCTGTCTCTTTCGACCTTTCTCTTTTGCCTCTGTCTGTCAGAGGAGGAGGTGTAGAGTGCCCCTTCAGATCCAAAGACATTTTGGACACTGTCTGATGAGGAAGAAGTCCTTTCAAAATAAGCTTCTCTTTCCTTCCTTGTAAGACCCTCTTGCCGAAGGCAGCACAAATAGAACAAGAATCCTGCAAGTGGGAAGGCTCCAAACAGCATACACATTGTGAGTGTGGGCCTTGAAGTGAGATTTTATGCACAAAGAAGGAACACTTCTTGAAGCCTCTAGACTTTTCCAATATTAAAATAAGAATTATAATATATATCGTAATATAACGTGTTATAAGAAATAATTTAAATATTTTAATCTAAATCTATGCAATCCTATCTACCTAAAGACTAAAGCCTAAAAGAACACAAAGTAACATACAGCAAAAAAACTATGAAAACCAGTTAACTATTATTAAGCTATTTGAAAAACCTAACACTATTATAGGTTCACAGGTTTATACTAGGCTATCTGCCCCAAGGCATTTATAAGCCTAGCCCGAATTTTTGTGGCTTACGCCACCCCTTATATGAAAAAATACTGTACCCATTAGTTTGTTGTGCCTCTGTCCAGCAGTGACACAGAGATGATTCCTGGGGTAAACCTACGATCTCCCATCCACAGGTCAAGATTTCTCTTGAACAGAGCCAGCGAGGTGCTCTGCCTCACATGGACAGGGACTCTATTCCACAGCATAGGGAGTCTCTGAGTGATAAATCTATCCCTCCAGCACATCCTATTTATATCCGTGCTAAGGTTTAAGTCACTTGCTCTAGTGGTTTTGGTGGATTTGGATTTTTTGAGGTGGAGCATGTCCATTAATTCCGGGTTGGACATGGCCTTGTATGTCAGGCACATGTCACCTCTGAGCAGACGGTATGCGACTGAATAGAGCTGGAGTTTCTTCAATCTGGCAGCATGAGACAGATTTTGGAGTCCCTTTATCCTTTTGGTGAGAAACTTTTGGGGTCTCTCCAATTGCTGCAGATGTCGGTGAGATACATCCCGAATGGCGCATTGTACTCGATCATTGGTCTGATAAGTGAAGAGTACAGGTGAACAATGACCTCACTAGATCTGGATGTGAATCCCTTCATGATCAGGTGGGCAATGTAGAAGGTCTTTCTAACCACTTTAGCAACGTGAGTGTCAAAAGAAAGGCCACTGTCAACCTGGGTCCCCAGGTCCCTGATAACCTCTTCTGTGCTTAGTGGATTGCCACCTATATGGTAGCTTGGGGTTACCTTGTTTTTCCCGAAGGGTATGACTATACATTTTTTGGCGTTTAACTTCAGGCCATGGCTCTGGCACCAGCTATCTGTTTCCGTGAGTCCCTTCTGAAGGATATCCGTGTCCGATGCACTTTCCACTATGGCGCCCAGTTTGCAGTCGTCTGCAAACTTTGTCAGCCAAAGTCCTCCCATGTTGGCCTGTACTTCTGAGAAGTAGATGCCGAACAATAGGGGGCCAAGGACCAAGCCCTGAGTGACACCACTTGTGACCGGCTTGGAGTCTGACATAGTGCCAGCAACTCTAACCCTGTGGGTTCTGTCCTTAAGCCAGTTTGCAACCCATCTTGTGACATATGGGTTTACATTTAAGCTGGTAAGTTTTTCTACAATACCCGAGTGGGGTATTGCGTCGAAAGCCTTTGCAAGGTCAAGGTAGGCTGTATGGACTGCCTTTCCCTCATCAATGGCCTTGGTGACTGTTTCGAAGAAGTCGACCAAGTTCAAAAGGCATGATCTTCCCTTGACGAAGCCAAACTGGGTCGGGTCCAATGTCTGCAAGTCCCCTATATCGTTGTTTATGAGCTCCATTATGATCCTCTCCATAGCTTTGCAGACTAGACTTGTTAAGCTTAGATTCTAATAACAAATCTAATATAATAGTGAGGATTATAAAAAAAAGAAGCTAGGCTGAGGCAAACCAAGTGATAAAATACTAACACCAGCTGAATGAGCGCTTTTGTCCATTTTAATGAAATCAGCTTCTTCTTTTATTTTACTTTTCAGTGGTTTGTTTTTTACTTGGTGTGGTATAATAGTAAGGATCAAAAGCTTCACTTATCGTGAAATGGAATGGAGCTCTCGATCAACACATCTGGTTAAGCAGGAGGCAAACAAGATCTGGGGTAATTCAGACAGGAGAGGGGAGGAATCAGAACTCTCAGATCCAATACTCTGGTATACAGCTCCAAGTTCAGATCTGACTGGATCCGACAACCCACATGTTGAATCAGAAGGAAAAAAAGACAACATTGGATCATGCAATTTATATCATGAACTGCTTTATACAAACACTGTTCTTACAGCTACTTTTTTTAGTGTTTTTCCAAACATTAAAGACACGAAGTGGGGTACATGCCTTTCAGACCTCCAATAAATTTAACAAAGTCAACAAAAATCCAATCTTTTTCAGCCACCTTGTCAAGCCATATTTCACAAATGTGACTGATGCTTTAAAGTCTTACATTTATTCTCTAATTTCAGTGCTGCTGATCTCATTCATGTTCATGTTCATCTCCACCTCCCAAACCCAGACTCTGGTTCAAGTCCAAGGTACTTCTGATTCTTCTAGTCATTTTTCTAGTCAATTCCTGTGCTTTTTACTGTCTCTCAAGCAATTTGCTTTAGAACACTGGAAAAAGTTTCAGTGGCAAATTCTCTCGATGAGCTTCATTATTAGAAGAATGAGAAGCAAAATCCCCTTATGTTTGATTGCACACTTTTTGTTGGACAAACGTTTATTTCCTCCTTAATCTGTTCTGCATCAAGAAATGATTTAGATCCCCAAGAAAAAATTCTGAAGACAGCTGGATACTGGAGCTTGAATTTCACACCTGCCTCTCAACATTCCCTGAATGCTGGGATAAATGTACTTATCTTCTGCTTGGTGGACAGTGACTAACCATTTTTCACACTCAAATGTCTCCAGTTTTGATTATTTTTCCCTTCTACCATAGTTTTGTCAGGATCAACTCTTTCTACTGATATGACTGCATCTTTACTAATATAGGTCTTGGCTTCTTCCTCTTGGCCAAGTTTGGAGCATACACATAATGTGCCCGTTTATTTAACAAAATACCGTTGTGGAATGCCAGTCCAGTTACTTATTTGTGTTTTTCATAAAACTGATAGTCTGTTCCTTCCAGTTTCTCTTTGTTAGTAGAAAATCTCAGGTTTTCTCTGCATGCTCTGTCCTCTAGCTCTCAAATTTTGAAACAGCTATTCTTAACCAGTCTCATACTCAGCCCACTTTTTCTTCATTTCAGCCATTGATTTTTGCAGTTTTATCAGTTCATCTGAAGTGCTGTTTAAAGCTTCTTCCATTTTTTCAAACCTTTTGTTACCTGAGATGATATGCTCCTTCAGTGTTTCATTTATTTTAACCAACTCTGAGCCCATTTGGTTTTGGTTTATTTTTTCTTCTAAATTACTGGAAGCCATGTCTTGTACCAAAGCCTGATCTTCCTGTAAAGTGTTAGTATCTTGAAGGTTTCTATGACTGCTCCTAGAATGCAATCATTTGCAAAATTAGTAAGCCAGAGGCCCTTGACATTGGCGTTCACTTCCGAAAAATAGATGCCAAAGAGCAGTGGACCCAGCACAAAACCCTGGAGGACTCCACTAGTGACCAACCTCTTTGTGGAGGTGGTTTCTCCAATCCTGGCTTCCTAGGTCCTATCTGTGAGCCAGCTGGCTATCCAACAAGTTACAGAGGGTTTTTTTGCCTAACTCTCAGTTTTTTTATAAGCCCGAGTGGGGTACTGTATCAGATGCCTTAGCTAGGTCAAAGTAGGGAGTATAAACCATTTTGCCCTCATCTATTGCCTTGGTGTCCTTCTCAAAGAACTCTACCAAATGCAGTAGGTTGACAAAACCAATCTGGGTTGGATCCAGTGTCTGAAGGTTTTCTATGGCATTGTTAATCATTTCCATGATAATTATTTCCATGTTTTTGCATGAAAATAGTCATATTAATGCATCTGCTGTTCCTGAGATCCACTGATGATACGCCCTTATAAAAAGGGATGACCGTTGTAGTCTTCCATTCATGTGGCATTATGCCTGTGCAGAGGCTATGGTTGAATAGTGACACAAGTGGTCCTGCTAGGACACGTTTCAGGCTACTAAGGAGACATCCTAGGATATTATTAGGGTTCATAGAAGCTGCATTCTTGGTCTTAGAGAATGTTATTTAAGATTTGTTCTCAACTGTAAAATGGAATTTCTTGGGGAGTGCGGGTGTGTGTGTAAAAGCCAGGTAAAGTAGAAGCTAAAGTTGTCAGCCAGATGATTTGCTACATCTCCTGGTTCCATGATTGTTACTCCAATTACCAACAGTTCGGCCCACTGTTGTGTGCTGCCTTTGAGGTTTTAGATATAGCTAAAGAAGGCCTTACAGTTGTCCTTGACCTGGAACGCTATCTTTACCTAAAAATTTGCTTTGTTGGACTTAATTAGACCTCTTAGTTGTCTATTCATTTTAATAAGAGGGTGTTTATCTTTTTTGGTGTTACACTTCCTAATTTTAGCAATGACTTTTTTCTTTTGTTGTACAACCTGCTAAATTTTACATTCCACTGGAATGTTAACTTTTTTAAGTTAGGTTTGGGCTTATTTCTAGTAGGCGCAGCAGCCTCTATGCAATGGCTGTACAGAGCTTCTGTGAATAATTCTGCATAGTCTGCTGTATTATCTGTGCTTGGAGTGGCTTGAAATTTTGACAGATTATCATTTAATAAAAGATAGTTTGCCTTGGAGTAGTTTCTTAATGTTTGCAGGGGTTACAGAACTGATTCTTATTTTGAAGGAAACTGCTTTGTAGTCCAAACTTACCGAAGAGGACATGACACGGGGTGGGGAAAGGATGCAGTGTACTCCCATATTTGTGAGCACTAGGTCCAATATGTTTGTACCTCTAGTAGGAGTATGCACTAACTGGTCTAGGGTGTCTGTGTTTACAAACTCTAGGAATCTTTGTGTCTGCAAATCTGGGGTAGAGCAGGATTCCCATTTTAGATGGAAAATGATAGTGCCCCATGAATATGGTATTTTGGTTGAATGGTGTCTCCAGCAGGCGTAGGTATGAGTAATGGGTTTTCACAGGTTAACGAGGGTGACCTATAAGCTTGCTAGGATGTATGGTACTTTGTCTATGGTAATCTGGATGCACAGGAAATCCAGTACATCATCCTGTTTAACTCATTACTTGCAAAAATGTATAGTCATCAAGAAAGCAGAGTATACTCATCTTTACAGGAATGAGTATACTTGTCACTGTTTTCAAAGTCTAATATCTGAAGTCCTGGTAAAGATAGATACATAAAACTAAAGCATGCCACTCCAAGCACAGATAATACAGCAGACTATGCAGAATTATTCACAGAAGCTCTGTACAGCCATTGCATAGAGGCTGCTGTGCCTACTAGAAATAAGCCCAAACCTAACTTAACAAACCAAACACATCAGAAGCTCGGTATGCTTTATAGAAATGCAAACTTTCTTACTCCATCTTCAAGACAAACTCTCGCCACTCCCTTCCTTCTCCCTTCTCTACTGTATGGTGCTCCTCTTCTATCCAATCTCTCCACTTCTATCTCCTCAAAACTTGAAAGTTGCTACTACAAAATTGCCAAATTCGCTACTAACTCCGCTCATTCTACACACCACTGCATCTGCCTCCGTAGTCTTCAATGGCTAGAACTCCCTAATCAACTCAATTTCCTCCAACTTACTACTGCACACAAACTAATTTTTAAACCCACTGCTTGCCCAGCATTATCTAATATCTTAACCATATACACTCCTCCAAGGCCCCTAAGATCTAGCCACCAAAATCTTATTTCGGTATACAAACCCAAACGACCCCCTGGCCAACTCCTACTTTCCTATACTACAGCAAAAAAATGGAACTCACTTCCTTCCCTTCTAAGAGTCACTACAAACTATGAACATTTCAAATCTCTTCTCCATTCTCACCTCTTCCAAAATTGGAAATGTAATTGTATACTTCCTACCTAGATCTCAATATATCATAGTTCCATCCCCCCCCTGGTTCCCCTTCTTCTGACACTCTCCCTAGCTCCCCTCCCTCTTCTTCATTATCTCCTCCTTCCTCCCTGATTAAACCCTTTATTTTCCTTCAAGTGCTCACATCCCACTGCCCACTTGTATGCTTACTCTCACATTTAAATCTTTTGCCTTTTACACAAGGTGTTCTCCAGGACTCAATCACAAAATGAACATTAGTTTATCTGTTCTTTTTCTATCCTCTTCTGGACACCTCTTCTCCTTTAATTTATTTGCTTCTTCTTCACTTCTCCCATGTTTCTCTGCTCTTGCATTCAAACTCTATCTATAATTTCCTTTTACTTTCCTACTATACTAACATTACAGATGCATTAATATATCATGTTCTTATGTATAGTGCCCAATGCACTTCATTTTTTTTTTTTTTTGTTTGGAGATTGTTAAAGTATTATGCTATTAGAACAGAGAGTGTTTTTGTGTGTAATGTATTAGTTTAGAGCTTTTCTGCTGTGTTTTTGTGTGTAATGTATTATCTTGGAGCTTTTCTCCCCGGGCCTCCACTGAAAATGGGCTTTCAGGCCCAGTGGACTTCCCCGGTTATCAAACTGGAAATAAATAAATAAATAATACAGGCTGACATGATTTACTAAGCATCACAGTGAAATGGTCAACATAGGATGTCTAGAGCTGGAGTTATTCATGAGTGCTTAGAAAAAGTTATGAAAAAATAGGTTATATTTCCAAGTTTATAATAATAATGCAAACTACAGGTGATAACTGACACACTGGAGATAGCTATATTCAAATAGCTAGAGTTAGTAAAAAAATACATTAAATCATGGTGAGTAAAGTGAAAACATTAATTGATATAAATGCTCCTTTTAGTAAAGCTGATATAATTATTACCTACATTTTCATAACTGTTAATTTCATAAAAGGTTTATGATCTGCAGGTGAATAAATGGTGCCATACTATATAAAACAAAGCACACAATGTTACCACTGATAGCTGCCATCTAATCCAAACAATTTTATAGATTAATTTTGTTGAGAAACATTGTGAAATTATTATAGGCATAATTTGCATTTGCCAATATCATAAAACAGTAGTATGCTATCCCCTCTTGTCACACATCATTGGGAAGTCCTTGCCCAGGTGAATAATTCACTCACAAATATCTTGCATCTATCTTGCACACTTATAGAAATACAACCATATGACCATTACACTATAATTTTTGGCAAACAAAATACAGATTTCCTTTCATAAACATGCAAACCAAATCAGCATATACAGATGATAAACATACCAGTGCATATCCCACTATCTACAAAAAGGCTATTATAGTTTAAATTTTTGTAACTTGCGCCATTTATCAGATATTATAAACCTAATGAAGTGTATTTTCAGTAGAAAATTTTGGAAAAAAACTCTCAGCAAGTGGTTTCCTGGCTTAGAAGATCTTGGGAAGCATAGGTGTTAATTAGCCTCCTGAAGTTTAGGATTAAATGAGTCAGCCAACCTAGAGATATGCTTCTTATTGATGTTGATTGAGACACCACCATATTTAGACCCTGTCTGTGCAGCTGCTGATCTAAATGTTTGGAAGGCACTGGAACATTGCACTGCTACTGTACTCTCTGCAGCTTTAAACTATATCTCTGTAACTGTACAGATGTTCGCCATTCTTCAAGGTGAGGAGAACTTGGAAGTACTGGAGCTCCTTTCTTAAACTCTGGAAATGAGCAGTAGCACCTTTAGATTTGCTTGGATAGATTTGTTATGTCGGAACGTTTGTCAATTTGGCATTGCCTACAAAAGGCAATATGGGGGAAGACAAAGTTTAACCAATATTCAAAAGCCTAGCTGGGACAGGTGCAGACCATCCTTGAAAATGCAGTGTGGTTTGTTAACCATCCCCTCCCATGCTGAAAAATACTGTATCCTCCTAGAATGACACCAAAAACTAAGGTCATTCCTACACAACCCCACCCTAACGTCTTATGCTAATCACAAAAGCTGCTCGGAATTTCGTTTAGGCAGGTAAAATGTTTCACTAAAACCTGTTCTGCCTCTCAGTTTGTTTACAACAAGAAGTGACTGGACTAAGCTTACACTTAGAGTAACCTGGGGGAATGAGGGCTCCCAGTTTTACATTTAATTACAAAGCTTGTACACTTGTGCTTTTTGATAATATGATATGGGATAGATGTAGTTCTTCACAGAAATTTCAATTTATGGATGAAATACATACAGAAAGGTCATTGTTTAATTATGTTAAGCTGTCCAAAGCAAAAAGACTACTAAATCCCCCCCCCCCCTTGGTACATAATGTCAGAACTGTACCCAGGACTATGGACAAACTAAATGCTGGTGCCAGAAATGAAGAGGTAGGTTCCACTGCTGGCTACAGAGCACAGATGGATCAAGTCCTAACTGCAGGGAACCCATGTTTGACTAGTGGTATGGTAAATGGAGAGATTACGCCAGACCATGAAGTTGGGCGCAAGTGACTAATGTTGGTCTGACCATCCAGAGAGAAGTCAGGCAGCTCTGGATCAATGCTTGCATGACACCTACAGAGAATGATGGGTGTTCCCACAAAGTAAAAGACTGCTGAGCACATGCTGCATATCTCAAGTAAGGCATTTAGTTTTACACATACTTCTGGTGATTTGCAGCAAAATCTCACCTTCAGGAATTCTGACAAGGGGGTTAGGTTCCAGAAGGAAGAAGGGAGGGGAATCTAGCATTAGGCAGACTGGCCTGGTTCCTGTTGTCCAACTCTCACATATGTATGGAAAGAGTAGACTAATAAGGTCATCCAGTCAAAGCAACAAATGAGCCATACAGCTCTTGCCCTGACCAAAGGAGCTCGTCTCTCACCCTGAGAGAAGAATAAATTGATTAATGGGGTAGGGGAAGGAAAATCACAAGACAAGATCCTGAGAAACAGGGGGAGAGGTACATACCAATGGCTCTGAGGACGCTAATTAAGAGTTTTAGCTTGTGGGCTCAATAAATGAAGTACAACATTTTTCATTTTGGAATCAATTATTAACTAACCTTCCGCTTACCCCAATCCTGGGAAGTATTTACAGCTAGACACAAACCTTGAAAAGGCTATTTCACATGTTATATGCAAATGGCAGCTAGAGTACAACAGATAAAGTTGGTTACTTTTTTACCCAGTGGAAGTGGATTTGTATGAGGGTTCATCTCTGAGCCCACGTCTGCTCATACTGTGATGGGGCTACTTAAGCAAATAGGCCAGAGGGGACAGATCAACAAAGTTGCCTTATGCAGAAGATACTGTGCTACAAGCAAACTCTGACAGGAGACTAGAATGTAAACCTGAAGGCACATGCAAAAAAACTGAGTACAGACAAGACAGTTGTCATGAAAGCAAACAGGGAATCAGAAGAAGCTGAAAGATGCAAAAGAAGGGAAAATAGTGGAACAGGTTAATAGCTTCAAGTATCCTGAGGGGAAGGGAAGCCTGATTGAAGAGGATCACAGCTAAAATCAGTGGAGCTGTAGCCAAATGTGCACAGAGTGTCAGGGGTAGTGTGTAATAGAAGAATGGCAAAGAAACTGAAACGTAAAGCATACAAAACAGTGACATGACCAGTGTTTCCCTATGGGACACAAACCTGGCCAATGAAGCCACAGCAGTTGAGGAAGCTTGAGGTGATGGAGACAAAGTGCCTAAGACGGGTGGTAGGGTGCACTCTTTGGGGCAGATGAATAAATAAGAACATCAGAACAGAAGCCAACGTAGTTCCAATTACTGAGAAGGCCAAGGAGAACAGATTCTGATGATTTAATCACAGGTGCACAAAAGCACTAGTTGATTTGATGAAGAAGATCAGGGAGACAGGAAGACAGCAAAAGGAACAATGGCTGGCAAGCCAATCGCAGCAAGCTGTCATTTGTCTGAGGCAGGTCAGCTCGGACTCAGGTTTCAGTGGGGGGAGGGGGAGGTGGAGAACAGGTAGGGTCAGGATAGGTAGGAGGGCTGAGGTGGGCTGGGCTGTCCAGGGGAAGGGTTGAAAAGGCTGGGAACAAAGCAAATCAGTCTTTTCAACCTCTACCTTGGCAGCTTGTCTGATCAGTTTATCTGTGGATTACTGGTTTGTGTTTGAACTACATGGGTGACCTAAGAACAAAGTAGTGGCCTTTTGTCTGTTTTTGATTTAATCACAGGCTTTAGTGGCATTTATCTGTATAATCTGTACTATGTTTACTTAATAGTGTAGGAAGCTTAGGGCATTATGCTTAAAGCCATGCAAGCAGTTTTTCAGCAGGTAAGTGGGGGTAATGTTGAATTGATTTGGTGTGTTACAAGTGGATTTTGTTTTGCAGGCCTGTACTTCGATGTTACAAGCAAGGGTAGGAATTAAGGTTGTACTTGTAAGGCATCAAGTGAAAATTAGAACACCAGAAGGGTTTTATAAGTACTTAACCAAGGATTTGCACTGACTGAATTAAAGCATAGTTAAAAAAGAGCAATAACTAGGGCACATGCACCTTGGAAGGCCTGGGGTTATACAAGAGACACAGGAAGTGTTGTACAAATAAAAAAAAAAAAATTATACACAGGGAGGTGATATGGTTGAGGCTTAGTTGCTAGCAGCTGAGGCCTACAGTTAGTCACATGGCAGGGCCTGTGAGCTGAGGCCTGCAGTTAGCCACAGGCAGGGTTGCCAGACGTCTCTATTTGAGCGGGACTGTCCCAGGATCAGCAGCCTGATCCCGAGTCCCGCACTGCCGGTTTAAATCCTGGGCAGCCTCCGCTTTGTTTTTTTTTTTTTTTTGATTGGCCCGTATACCAGCATATGGGCCAATCAAAAATCGCTAAACACGGAGCTTCTTGTGTTTAATGCAGAACATCGCACTTCCGCATTAAACAGAAGTAGCTCCATGTTTAGCGATTTTTGACTGGCCTGTATACCGGTATATGGGCCAATCAAAAAAATCACAAAACAGAGCTACTTCTGTTTAATGTGGAACTGCAATGTTCCGCATTAAACAGAAGTAGCTCCATGTTTATTTATTCTGATTGAAATAAATAAACAGAGAGCTACTTTTGTTTAATGCGGAACTCTGATGTTCCGCATTAAAGACCTAGCGTGGAAGACTTTTCTTTTTTTTTTTTTTTTTTTTTTAAGACTTCAATTGCTGTCAAAGATTTTTTTTTGTCCCTACCTGGCCAGTCAGAAATCTGTCAACCCTGGCCACAGGGCAGGGCCTAGGAACTGAGGCATGCAATCAGCCACATGGCAGGGCCTAGGAACTGAGGCATGCAATTAGCCACATGGCAGGGCCTGGGAACTGAGGCCTGCAATTAGCCACATGGCAAGGCCTGGAAACTGAAGCCTGCAGGTAGCCACTTGGGGCCTGGCCTGTGAACTAAGGCCTACAGGTAGCCACATGATAAGGGGTCTGGGAGCTGAAGTTGGAAAGTAGTCACAAGGCAGAGCCGTTGGAGAGGATCAGAAATAGCTGAGGGCACTCAAGGGCAGTTTGCCTTAAACTATTTTATTTACATGTGACAACAATTTTGTATCAGAGAAAAGGCTAGTTATGTTATTGTTGATTTTTAAAGACATTTTGGTTTAAGAGCATGTAGGTAGATTGCTTAATTTACTATTTGATGTAATTTCTTTAGTTTGTGTAATTTTGTAACTCAAATCAGTTGGATTTTTGAAATGCCTGGAGATCAGGTTACAAACAGGCTACAGGGTAAAATATATACTTGAAGGTATCAGACTAAATTTAAATGACAGAATAGGTTTAAATTAATACTTCAAGTAGGGTTTACTACGGATTAAGGCTCGCTTAAAGCATGAAACAAAGGCACACATGCCTAAGTGTGGCTGGGGTTTAAGGATGAGATGCAAAAGGTTTTTAGCAACAGGTGAAATTGTTTTTCTTCACAATCTAGCAAACAACAGTGGTGGCCTGCAATTAATTAGATGGCTGGGGTCAGTGAAGAATCACATGGCAAGGCTAGGGAGTTGGGACCTGCTTGTATGCTTAATACAACATAAATCATGTTTGGTTCACTAACTTGTGCTAAATACAAATAAATCATGTCTGGTTAATTTCTTAGCAAATAAAATGAAAATAATAAAAATAATAATACTACATAATTCAGCTGAATGGGTCAATAAAGTTAATCTAGGTCTTATGGAATTTACAACCATTTGCAGGTTGTAAATGAATACATTGGGTAATTGTGGATAGAAAGGTTTGGCAAAAAGTGTAAACTCTTTTGTTCAGGACCGGAAAGTCAATGCTTATGTTTGATAACCCTGTGGATTTATTTGTTGTTTATTTTACCTGCTAACTAACACATTACTAAACCTTGGTGGAGTAAAGAGCAGTTGGTTGGCTGGGATTCTGTGGCTAAGTAGCAGAATATTGTAACCATTTCAATTTTAGTGGTGTTACTTTCTTTAAGGAAGTAGAAAAAGAAGAAGGGCAGAAAGGTAGGGGGAGGTAATGGGTCAGTGCACATAATTTCTTCAGGAAAGGTTGAAATATTTCATATGAGGTCAAAGCTTTGATTTGTTCATAATATTTAGTTGGGTTTTTAGTTATCACTGCAAAGTGGCTTGGCGGAACAGAAAACATATTTAAAGCATTTTCCTGTTTGAGAAAGCAGGATTATTTGTAAATGGGCAAAAGTTTCATTTTAGCTGCTAATTCAAGCTAAGATCTTAACACATGGCTGTAAAGTTTACAAGAGAAGAAAAACTAGACTGTATTTGCTGCAGGTAGAAGGTTTTCTCATCCCCCACTTCCTGCAGTGTAATTAAGTTTTATAGGGGTAGGTTTGGTGGAGACAAAACAGATCAGATAACACTATGCACTTACAAAGGGGGAAGTTTTATGGCATTCCACTTACAGTTCTTGGGAGGAATGCTTTAAAGCCTTAGTAAAACCTTAGTAATTTTGGGGCACTGTAAAGGCCCTTGAGTTGTAAAACTTACTTACAATCACTTTGTTAGCGCACATATTTTTGTAAGTTGATAAATGTGCAAATGCAAAGTCTTGCCTTTAGATATCCACATCAGTTGGGTGGCAAGAATTCAGCAATACAAACAAAAAAGCTTAGTCTGGTAGAAAGAGGTAAATGATAATTTTGAGTACCCCAGAATTACTTATAAATCTGGAGGCATGTGAAGATGTTAATAATAATAAAAATAAAATAAATAAATAAAATAAAGTTAATAAAAATAATATTAATAACACTCCAATCTGTTTAATAATAAAATAATATTCCAAAAGAATATTAATACCAATGATGATAATGATAATAATGATGATGATGATGACAATAATGATAATAATGATGATGATAACAATAATAACAATAACAATAATAATCATTTATGGTGATCGCCAGAAGATCCTCTGTCATTAGGTAGAGGTTGCAGCATTCCTTTCAACTTCTTGGTTTAAGAATTTTGGGCAAAACCAAATAAATTTGTAAGCATTAATGAAATTCACTTAGAAAGTTGTTAGAGGACCATAGATGCTGTGACGGTGTGCATGTTCTGAGTATTAAAAAAAAAAAAAAAATTCACGCAAGAATTCACTTTGGGTGTTGGCTGTGGTAGTTTACATGTTGTTATTATGCAGTGTCATCATGCAGGCTATATGGTTTAGCTTGTTGTGCAGTAAATTGCTACTCAGTAACAGCGTGTTAAGATAGATTGTCAGCATTTTTTAATCATTATGCATTATTCTGCAGATATCTATTTCGAGATATTCAGGAAGATGGGTCAGGGCTATATACACTCTGATGACCTTCCCTCACCTTTTTATTAGCAACCAGATGAATAAATGTTGGCAAGAAACAAAGTGGTTGAAACAAATAAATGACATTTCAGGTGTATGGTAGCAGATATGTAGTCAAACAAACCCAAATGCTGCATGTGATATCTAAATACAAGGAGCAATTATATAAAAGTGCACATGGGTGCGTGTGTACGCACATATATATATGTGTATGTGTATATATATATATATATATATATATATATATATATATATATATATGTGTGTGTGTGTGTGTGTGTGTGTATATGCATGTATGTGTGTGTGGGTGGGTGGGTGTATATATATATATATATATATATATATATATATATATATATGTGTGTATTTATGCATGTGTATAGATATATATGTGTGTGTGTGTGTGTGTATAAGTACAGAGGTGTATATATGGGTATATGTATGCATATGTTTATATGCATTATATATTTGCAATATATATGTATAGATATAGGTATGAATATGGTGTGGGTGTGTATAGTATATGTGTTTACCTAATACATGTACATATATGTATGGATATTTCTGTATATATATATATATATATATATATATATATATATATATATATATATATATATATATGCATATATTATATAGCTTTGTGTTTCTAAGTATGTATGTGTGTATGTATGTACATATATATGTGTATATGTAGGTATACTTAATTTTGGTAAGTTAACTCACCTAGCCATTATTGGAATCAGTTGCAATGTAAATTTAGCCATCAGTGTATGGCGTCTGGAAGACAAACTGCGCGGCCAAGGCATGTTTCATCTCTCAGCCCCCCAGAATAAACTTATGCATGCCACATCCCCTTTAAGGGGTATACAGGACCAAGAATTAGTATGGCTGATGAACTTTGCATGCAAAGTGACCCCTGTGGGATGTTCATTTATGAGGCGCTTGGCTGCTAAAGGGTCTCGGTGCACAAGGCCACACCACCGGATTAGGGCCTCACAAGGCATGAAGGAGGATTTTAGGGTGGTTGCCTTTCTTATTAGATTACAATGCAACAGCAATTTGGCAGGAGAGAGACAACCAACTACTGCTTCAGTATTTACAGATGCAGCAAGGGGAATTGGCTTTGAGGGTTATTTTCAAGATGAGTGGTTCAGTGCAGCATGGCCGACAAGTGAAAAGTAGGTTTAAACATTTCAATTGCAGAGATGGAATTTTTCCCAGTAGTGGTTGCACTGAAAATATGGGGTGTGCAAATGAAAGATAGAGTGGGTTGGCTTTGCTCGGACAACAATAGCATAGTACAAATAGTCAATAATCAGCTGGGGGGAGACAAGGGGATGGTAGGCAGGATGATGAGATATTTTATTAAGTGTTTGACATTAAATGTCACAGTGAAGGCACAACACATTCCAGGCATTGATAACTCATTACCAGACTCCCTTTCTCGTTTGAAGTGGACCCAGTTCCAGTCGCTGGCTCCAAATGCAAAACCTTCTCAGGTTTGAGTGCCAGACCATTTATGGGCTTTAAGGGCAGACGAGAATGGTGGCTAATGTGTAATGCCCTCAGAGGAAGGACAAGGGTAAGGTACAATAAATGCACACAGCAATTTTTGCAGACCAGCTTATCCAGAGGCTGGAAACAAGTATGGCCAATTCCACCTTACCAAATCAGGACTTACATTTTGATAATGAAGGAAAGAGGATGGACTTTTGGAAGGGCGAGAAGCACATTGTCAGCTCTGAACTGGTTTCATTAGGCTTTGGATCTGAAGGATTCAGCTAACACATTTCAGGTACAGACAATGTTTAAGGACTGGGGGAAACAAACACCCAAGAGGCCTGATAAGAGGTACCCCATAGGTCCAGTGGTGTTACGTAAACTGTGGCTTGCAGTTTCAAATGTTTGTTTTTCTTCTTATGAGGGTAGCATTATTCAGGGCTGATTTTTTGTAGGGCATTTAGATGGTCTGAAATTATTCAACCAAACAAGAAGAAAGGTCAACGGACAGTTTTACCACTGGTGCATGTCATCTGCTTGGGGAGGACACTTGGGTTTATGTGGCTAAATCCAAAATGGATCAAGAAAGCAAAGGTCAGTGGGTAAAAGTGGTTACCCCAAAGGGTTTGAAATGGGACTTGATTAAAGTGCTACTAGAGTACCGCAACTATAGGGGTAAGTCAAATGGTCCATTCTTTTGTCATCAACAAGGTGAACCTCTGACACAGTATCAGGTGAGAGCAGTTTGAGAGGAGGCAATCAAGTTGAGTGGCCTAGACTCAGATAAATATACATTACATTCCTATCGAATAGGTGCAGCCTCATATGCACATGCAATGGGAGCTTCAAAGACTGATATTATGAAGATGGGCAGGTGGAACTCCAATGCTTATAAAGGCTATGTAAGGTGTAAATGGCTTTAACTCTTGTCCTTTATATTTCAGTTCTCATATCTTTGAATCAGAAATACATCTGGATAGTGGGTCATTCTTTCATTCGGAGACTCCATCGCTTTGACAAGGGCAGGCGGGGCTTCTCCTTCCAAGGAGGAAAACGAGCTTCTTGCAAAGCAATTTGGTTTGCGGTATCAGGAAAGCGGTAGCACCATCTCAGGACAGTACTACAGCAAGCTGCAAGAAGCGATAAATCTCCTACTGCCATTTCATTGCACCTAGGGGGTAATGATATTTGTCAACATCCAATAAAAGATCTAATTGGTTTGACAGTACAAGAGGTATATTGCATGCATGAATGCTGGCCACAAGCTATTATCTGCTGGTCAGAAGTGGCACAGAGAAAGAAATTGAGGGGGGCTAGGTCCATTAAAGCTGTGGAGATTAGGAGAATTAATACTTTTATGGATAAAGTGTTAAGGGACATTAACGGGTTGTACATTTCTCACCTTGGCATTCGGGTCTGGAGGTCAGACAGGTATGATAAGGATGGGGTTCATTTATCTGAAGAAGGTTTGAGGATTTTTTATAAGGAATTGCAAGCTTGTTTAGCTTTGAAGGGCATTCACTTGGGATAGGTTGAGATGTGCTGGCGGAAGGGAGGAATATTCCTCCCTTCTGTGGCGGAAGACAGGAAAGGTAAGGGAGGCCAAGGTAAGTGTGGGGGGGGGGGGGTCACATGACTTTTCAGCTGGACCTTCCACAGGCCAGACAGCCCCAAGGGATTGTTGCCAGGGGACTTACCAGCCCGGCAATGGCTCCTTGGCAGATTGTAAGGCGGCCCAGAGGAATTGCGATGAATTGTGAAATGAAAAAGCTGTTATGATGTGGGCATGCTGAATCAGAAGGGTTGGATATCGACATGCTGTCTGTTGTCCTGTAGATTTAGGGGAATGCTATGAAAGAAATAAAATGGCCTCCCTGACATTCCTGCCTTGCGCATATCTCATAATAATTGGCTTCTATTTGAGTAAATGGCAATAAACACATGGCTGCGGCCATTTAATCCATCTGAGGTCTCTGTGTTTTTTAATGAATATGCAGCTTGTGGCAACCCTGACTTGTAAAGCATGCAACCTCGATACATTTATTGTCAACGGTGCCAGGGAATGATCATTTCTGAGCTGGTTTTTGGATATGGCTCAAAGGTTGATATGGATCATTAAATTAATTATGAACACTATGTTAAATGTTTTATGCAAAACAACATCTAAAAGATCATTCTATTGGCATCAATGGCAAGGTAAGATACTGGTTCACTAAACTTTATTAAAAGCAGGTAGAACTGCACCCATCTCAGACAACCAAGCAAGTTTCAGGTACATGGCTGAAAACAGTAGTTAAGTGACACTGAATAAAAACCTTCTTTTTAACAATATCTGACACAAAATAAAAAAGTCACACCTAATGCTAGTGTGATAACCACATTTGGTTCATTTATCATCTGGGATACTGTGTGTGTGTGTGTGTGTGGAGTCAGCATATCCTCCCTTCTGTTCCTGTGGTTATTAGCTTGGAGCTCTATCTTTCCTCCTGAATTCCAAAGATATGTCATAAGTGAACTAATGATCACCCAAACTGACCATAGATATTTCTGTGTGTTTGTGAACACATGCATGCATTCTGCAACAAACTGGTGTCTCATTCAGTATTAGTTTCGCTACCTTGCTCCCACTGCATGTAAACTCTGCCTTCCCCAAGACTCTGAAATAGATTAAGTGGGTTATCTGAGAATGAAATCACAATTACAGGATGCATCCATTGTTCAAGAAATATATGATGTACACATCAAATACTTAATCAGATTAAAATGTATGCCTCATCACTTTCTCTATATCATCTCTCAGCTTTCCCCTTATCTCTCTACACAGCTTACACCCCTTGTTCTCTCTCGACAGCCATACACAATGAAATCAGCACTTTTTGCTTTACTACCCTTCCTTCCCCATATCTGTTCTACACTATTAACAGACCACTCACCACATAAATTCAGCACCATTCATGGTCATATTCCCTACACCTAAACATCTCAAAATCACTTATAAACTTAGAGACTAGCCACAATCTATTACTCAACATTTCAACTTCTACTTTTTCCATATAATCCTCATAACTTTCTCTTTTAACTACATCCTCATCATCTATCATTCAAACCCTTCTATTGCTTACATTTCACAAACATGTTTATTCTGTAATTCCTCATACTAGCACCTCTTCTCCTACTTTCATATTTGATATCTTACCAACACTCGCTACCTTCACAATTCCAGCAATCTCTTACATTAATTCCAGCAATCTCTTACATTGCATCTTCCAAGCAAAATACTTCTGGACCTCACCTCCCAATCACACCCTATCTATATGAGTAATCCTATATCCTACTAATCAAGTGCAGTTAAATGCTCTACACACATACCATCATACCTCCATAACCATAAAATGTAGTGGTGACATCCAGCCAAACCCAGGCTCAACTCAACATATTCAGGCACCAAACAGCATATCCCTATCAGCGTCTTTACCACTACCACCTCATGCACAGTCCCACAGTCTCACCTGGCCTTCATTTATACTATATCAGCTTATAAAGTATTTATAACAAACTCCCTGAAGCCCATGCATAGACAGCACTACATACTCCAGACATCTTAGAAACCTGGCTCCACCAGGGAAAAATGAAGAAGCTGCCCTGCCAGGCTATAACATAACCTGATAAGGCAGAGCCAACAAAAAAGGCTGGTGCTGTCACTATTTTCTACAGAAATAAAGTAGATATCTCACTTCCCCCCTACATCCTGCCAATTTTCTCCAACTTGGAAATCCTATTAATTGTGTTAACACTAAACACTCAAGACAACTGTAATCATGGGTATACACATATCTCCAGGTAACAATGTTAAAACACTAAAAATCCCTCATAAAACCATAATATTGGGTGATGCTGTACAGATTGGCAAACCAAGCAGTCCAAAAATTCCAACCAGTAATATACATTTGAACAAGTTCACCCAACTTACAACCAAATTAATTAGATATAACAAAGTCACAGCCAATCAACCCCTGATTGGATCCTAACATCCTCTCCAAATAAAACAGTCAGACAGCTTAAGCAATCACTTACAAATCTACAGACTAAGGTACCAAAGCAACAGTCTCAAACTCATCATTACAAACTGGTAAAAAAACTGTAACAGTTGCCTTTATTCCACACAAATGTAATCTAATTAGAAAAAAAGTGTGTGTAACTGTAAATTTATATTACTGCATGTCTGTTTAAAAATATTTACATGTTGACACTTTTCTCTCCAGGCCTCTGTTGAAAAGTCTGTTGCTTTTTTTGACTAAATCCAGTCAGACAAACTCATTAAACAAAAGCCAGTCAGACAAACTCAGTAAACAAAAGCAAAAGAAAAGAAAATACAGTAATACAAAGCTGCCCTTATGCTAAAGTCCTAATGGCCATTGAGTGACATAATGTTTATGTAAAAATTGCTAACTTACCACAGGGAAAGGATGCATTAAATAAGGCTGTGTCCCTATTACCCAGAGTTTCACTTTTATTTTGTTTTAGTTTTCAAATTCTCAGTGAGATTAAATGTACCATATCTTTCTGACAGGTAATCATGATATTACTTCCTTCAAGTTTCAATGTACATGCAATTACTTCTTTCAAGTTTCAATGTACATGCAGACTTTCAGGGGTTACATGGGTCACTGCTTTATGGGTACAGGAAAAAAATACTAAACTATTCTGCTACTAAATAAGTTATACATATGAAAGAATAAATCAATACCTGAAAGAGGTGGTGCAAGTAGCTGGTTAGATAACAGTTGCAAATGTTCTAGAGTGATGTCTCGAATTGCAGGAATATGAAAGAGACGAGTAAAAGTATGTGGGTATTTGGGAGCAAAAATGTTGAGCAAAGCCATACGGCAGTACAATCTGGCAAGAGATGCTTCACAACGTAGTAGCTCTCTGAAAGGAAATACATTTTTTTTTAAAAGAGGAAATGTATTTATAAAACAAAATGCAGACAGGAGGATTATTTAACATGTATGACATACATGCAACACCATGGGTTTTACAAAATTCTTTTTTTTTTTCAAAAACATTTATTAAAGTCTTCTAAAAAGTAACAGTCAAACATAAAAAAACTGCAAAATAAACAACCACTATTATACAATACAACTATTTACACTATGTATAACATGATGAACAGATTGAAAGATTGACTTCTCTTGAAAGAGTTACATTATACAGACTGAATAAGAACACAAATTTATATGGGTATAAGGGAATAAAAAGACCAGGTTAATACCTATATTACAAATATAAACAAACAGACTGACAAATACAGTGAGATAAGAAGTAATATAATAGTAAATGTTGTGTATATTGAAGCTGAAAGCTCTGTGTGTTCAGAGTTGTTTAATACAATTTTAAAAATAATACGTTAATTGTCAACATTGTTTTGATCAGTATTCAAAGAAAACTGCTTGTATGATATTTTAAATGCTTGTAAGTATTTACTAATTGCTATCATAAAATTGTCCCAACTCAAGGCTTTCAGGTTGAGTCAGCTGTGAGCTATGTAAAGTTTTAAAAATGAAAAACACACATTTAATGTAAATAGACTTATGTATTGGGAAGGATAGAATATATAAGATAGCTAACTAGTACGAAATACACTGTATTCCAGTACTGAGGTAATTTTGATATTAGTAATGATCACAATGTCTTAACATATGAACAGTTCTAGAAGATGCATTCTATGCTCCACAGTCAATGCATGATCCTGGGTGTGAAGGTTAGTGTTGCTCTTTTTAGCTGGAATGAGATAAGCACTGTTTTAAAACATGAACTGAGTGAAACAGATATTTGTAAAAGGGATGAATTTTATTCAATTTTGTATTAGGACTTTATAACTAATTGGGTCCACAATTAGTGGGTTATAGTTAGATCATATCTTTGAGAATAAATCTGTATTTTGCACTTCAAAATTTACTGCTAGCTTCTAAGCCTTAGATAGAGTTTTATTTAGATGTAATATGGGTAACTTTTCCAAAAAGTTATTATTATTATGTAAGTATATCTGATTACATTTAAACTGTCAGTTGATCAGTATCAGCACCTGGTTAGCTACTAGGAAGTAGCCTTTAGGTAATTTCATTATTTGTCTAACCCTTTCTGGAGACAAAGATTTGGAAAAAATGAAGTCAAAAATTGTTTTGTTCTTAATGAGAGGAAACATAGGCCAATCGTATGAAAATTCAAAAGAATATTGGGATTAGAATCTATACGCCTTGTCTGAGTTTAACAATTTCATCATGGCTTGAAAAGCAGATATCATACCTGAAAAAAATGTGTATCTTGCATTTTTAATCAATTGTTTACTTAAAAATAGGACAGATAAGGGATTACACTTATAAGATTTTAGACAATTATACCAGATGTATGCCCATGTAGAATGTCAAGTAACTTTCTGAACATCAGTGTTGAGAGCTAACCATAATCTATGGGTGTTCGCAATTTAATAATAAACTGCCAGTCAGGGAGGGCTACTCTACATTGTTTTGGGGAAATATTGGTCTGATATTGTTTATTTTAACAGATTTAGGGGTCTATATGAATTTTGCCAGTTTAGTTGCTATTTGCTTTAGGATGTTTTGAGATGGCATTTATATGTTTGTGCTAAAGTAAAACAAAATTCTAGGGAAAATATTCATTTTAGTGATGGTTGTTTGAGAGAGAAATGCAAAATTCATTTTGACCATCTTTTTAAATCATTGTGTACATTAGACTAGCAATTATATATATTATGTAAGGGGTGAGAGTTGACACACAAGTGGTTGGAAATAAATGTCTGACTGTGACACATTACATTTAACTTCAGTGGACCATTTAGCCTGTTGTCTGCTTCCAAGCACCACTGGGGCAGAGATTAAGGCAAAGTCCTAAGTTGAGGATGGGTAAAACCTGGGCCTCGCATGTTGTGAACATCTCCAGGCATCAATGCCAGCGAGGCTGTTACAATCACTGCAACCTCTTATAATCACTGTACATTCCTTTTGCTGGCAACACATCTGAAATCTCTCCATTTTCCACAGATTGTGCACTTTATTTATTAATTTATTTATTTACTTTTGTTTACCTGGAAAGTCCATCTGAGAACTGAAATGCCAATTTTCAGAGGAGGCTCGGGAAGAAAAGCTCCAAAACAAGAACAGAACTACTTTTTTAGGGGTATCCTCCTTGAGGAAGTGCTGTACAGTATTTTGCTAGACAGAACATCCCTGAAAGGGTACTCAGACGCCTTTAATCTAAAATGGGCATAATATTCTAAGCACTTCCAAGAAACTGTTATTTTTAATAAAGTTTTAAAATGTCTGCAGAAACTCTCAACATATTTTTCCCAAGCAAAATACACAGTGCAGAAGGAAACCTTTAAGGGTAATTTACTTCCTGAAGCACAAGTACCTGTGAATTTTTCCAAGGACATGAGGGAAAAAATCAATACAACTACCAAAAGCCTAAAGGGTACCCATTATTCTCTTGAAAAATCTCTGACAGACAACACCTGAATACTCATATGATACAAAGCAAAAAAAGACAATGACTGTTTTACTTTTATATTCAAGTTCTGGCACCTGGGACGAAAAAATCAGTACTGCTCAGGAAATCTGGCCAGCAGCTAGACATCTACTTGTGGACAAATCTATTACAACAGGAAGACTGTGGCAAAGATCCCTATGATGAAAGTATACCTTCTAGAAATGTTTCAAGCCTTAGCAGCACTATTAAGTGAAATATGTGTTAACAAGCCATCTGACAAATAAGCCCTTGAGCTACTCCACAGGTACCACTAACAGTTTTCACCTGCACCTCATCAGTTTCAAGTCCATGAAAGAAAATAAGGTGACAATCGGTTTCACAATACAGCAATGCATCTGTCTTACTTGTCACAAGGCAAATTATTTACAGAATGTATGTCAAACTGTGTACTACAACAAATGTAATCCCACTAGAAATCTCAAAGTCAGAATAATTAATTTCAGAAGAAGTCAAGCACACACCTTATAGGCCTAACAAAATCTAGCTGCATCAAAAATGAATGATGACAGAATGAAGCAATGAGGCAGGAGGAGTACCATCAGCTGGGATGGACATCCACAAAGATGACAAAAAAGAGCAAATGCAAAGTTAGCTGTATCTGAATGCTATGTCTGACAAAAACAAAAATCACAGCTGTGCATAATGAATAGAGCATAGCTTTCACAACAGTTATTGGACAACAAAATGTTCAGTGGATAAGATCTCTGACTCATTGCTATAGGGACCCAGGCATCAGTACTGATCCCTGGTCACTGTGTGGGTCTACATGATCTTCCCATGTCACGTTTTTTTTTTTTTCCTGGATACTCCAGTTTCCTGTCACCTCCAAAAAACATGATGACTGACAGGCTAATCTCAAGTGTCCATACACACTGCATTTCTACTCACATTTTTGACTTGGGTTGTGGTTGAAAAGGGTCTATGATCAGTTCACAGGGAACCTTGTTGGCTAGGCTTACGTAGGCCCTCAGGCCGATAGCCTAGTACCTACCTATGAACCTGGTTAACCAAAGAATGTAAAGTTGCACAGTCAAGTCTATTCCTCACTTGTAAAATGTCTCAAAAATATCACTGGTAATCAGAACGATGAACAACAGAGAATGACACAGAACAAGCATTGTTTTTCAAGAAGAAAACTTAACAATGAATAGAAAAGAAACAACCTCCGTCATATGCTATGATGGTATTACAGGAACATAACTGGATACCTAAACATCTTCCTGATAACCGCCTTAAGAAATGTAAATTATAACCGTTCGATATTCCAAGACTCATAAGACATAGAATAACAAGACTGACCGAATAAAAACCTGGACGTGTTCATGCCAAGTCGGACATTTTCATTTCTCAAAAGTATTCCCTTTTCTCCAAAGTACTATGACCTCAAAGTTGGTATATATAAGTTTGGGTGTGTGAGGAACACCTGCCCACTGCCCCTATTAGGGGATAAAGGGGGGGACTGCCTTCATCAAATAAGTAACTTTAAAGGAGAATAGTGATGTCACATTCACTGTTCTCCTGTACTTCTTCCCATAATTCTGTAGCTCACACTTATTAGTCTTGGAACTGCAATATGGAGCTGATCGAAGCAAGCTAAAGTTAACATAATTGTGATGCTGGGCTAATGGGTGGGAATTAAAAGTATGCTGATTACATTATATGTAGCATTAAGATAATTTCTCCTAATTTTGTAGATGTAGATTTCTAAATTAATGTCCTTGTTTTAAGCTACAGACAATTTTTTTAAGAAAACACACTTGTAAAATAAGATAAAATAATGAAGGACATGGTGAAGTGTAGCTACCTTCCATTTGCAAAGTCATTAGCTATATTTTCGCATTAGCAAAAACTTTAAAAGGAATACCAGTCTCCATGCCCAAGCATTTAGTCATGAGAGGTCTGACAGTACAGTTGTATAAAATCTTACCATAACAGTAGATGCCCTTTTCTTCACTGTTACAGTATTCTAAACAGAAGAGATCTTCCAACAAGGGCAGTCCAACGCCTGGCCACTATACAAAAGCCTAATGATCCTGTATGCGCCATACACCACACTTATGCCCCCCGCATAGAACGTAAGGCATAAAAGGAATGTATGGAAACAACTACCCAAAACTAGATTGTCCAGAAAAGAACAGTCTACATAGGACAAAGGAGTCTATGCACAACCACAAGGAAAAAATGCAGGAAAAAGGGGGACCCTGCACAATAAAGGAATCTAAAACAAAAAAATAGAACAACCAAGAGGTGGTTGGAGGGAGGGAGGGAGCGAATACTGCAAAAGTGAAGAAAAGAACATCTACTGTTATGGTAAGGTTTGACACAACTGTAAAATGTCCTTGTATATCACTGTTACAGTATTGTAAACAGAAGGGAGAGTAAAAAAGCTCATGAAAGAGAATGAGAGGTGGAAGGCTAAAAAAAAAAAGTCTTCAACAAACCCATACAAAATGGTTTCAGCAAAACTTTCTCTGGCCCTAGAAACCATATCCAACTTATAATACTTAGTAAAGTTATGCACTGAAGACCAAGTAGCAGCTTCAAGGATGGAATTGGTGTCCAACCCCTTGAAGAAGGCACCAGAAGAGGCAACAGCCCTACTGGAATGAGTTCTAAAGGAAGTAAACAGAGATTTGCCATGAAAAGTATAACAAAAGGAAATGGCCTTAGCTAGCCAAGAGGAGATGGTTTGCTTAGAAACAGCCAAACCCAATGTTCTGGGATGAAAGGAAACAGAAAGCTGATCAGACTTACGAATGTCCTTAGTTTTATCCAAATAGTACTTGAGCCGTCTGTGGAAATCCAAGGTATGCAGGACCCTCTCACTAGCAGACTGAGGAGAAGGGAAAAAAGAAGGAAGTTGTACTGACTGATTCAAGGACAACTCATTTACTACCTTGGACATAAAAGAAGAGCAAGTATGAAGGGAGACACTGTCACTGTGAAAGCCCTAAAAAGGTGAAATGGCCATAACGGCCTGTATCTCAGAAATCATCCAAGCAGAAGTAAGAGCCAGCAACAAAATAGTCTTCTAGGTACAATGTTGCAAAGAAGCAGAATCTGCAGGCTCAACAGGAGACTGTGTCAATTTTTCCAAACCATCATTAAGGTCCCAAGGAGGAGGAATACATTTCCTTGGAGGCCTAATATGCAGGATGCCCTTAAGAAATCGTTTGACCTCAAAATGAGAAGCCAAAAGAGGACTTAAGGGCAGAAAATCAGAAATGGCTGACAAATGGGCCTTCAAAGAAGAGCAACTCATACAAATAAGAGAAGACTAGAGGGACCCCATTGAATAAGGGTCCTGGTTACAAGCATGGCACCACACAGAAAAACCTTTCCATTTTGACGTATAAGATTTTCTGGTTGAGGGTTTCCTTGCCTCCTGTAAAACCCTGAGCACATCCTCAGAAAAGAGATGCCTGAAAGGGATCAAAACACTATCACCAACAGTGTCAGTTGAAGAGTGGACAAGTGAGAATGGATGAGAGACCTCTTGTCCTGTGTGAGGAGATCCAACCAGTGAGATAACTTGTGGTGATTACCTCTGGCCAGATGCATTAAGAGGGGGAAACAGTGGGGAGTCCAGCTGAATCTTCTGCAGGACTCTTGGAAGTAGAGGAATAGGATGGAAAGCATATAGAAACATCCCCTTCCAAGGAAAACAGCAAGCATCTGGCTTCCATGCCAGATAGCATGGCACTCTGGAACAGAAAACAGGAATCTGCTTGTTCAGTGGGGAGGCAAAAAGATCTACCTGAGGAATACCCCACCGATGGACAATGCCCAAGAAACACATCTCTTTGAAGCATCCATTCTTGAGGCTATATTTTGGACCTGCTCAGAGAGTCGGTCACTAGAATGTGCTCTGAAGGAATGTACACTGCCTGAAGAGTTAACTGATAATTGACAGCCACCTCTCAAGCCTGAACAGCCATTCTGCAGAGGAGTTAAGATTTTGTGCCTACCTGCTTAGTTGGCATACCACATCATTGTAGTGTTGTCTGTGTACACCTTCAAGGGGCCTGGAGAGAACATGGGGTGAAAAGCATGAAGGGTCAAAATCAGGGCTCTCATCTATTTGATGTTGATATGGTCTGACTTCTGATGGGGAGCCAGAAACTTGAACTTTCAGGTGACAAAAGAAGCCCTCCACCTCATGTCTGAGGCATCAGTAAACAGTTCTTGAGAAGGGACTGGAGGCTGAAAGGGCGGGCGTGGGTTGAAAGCAAGCTGCTGAATCCGCCACTCAAATTCCTTCTTTAGACAGGAAAGGAGAGATAAAGTGAAATCCAGAGGGTGACAATGTTGTAGCCAAACTGACTTAAGGTACCACTGAAGTTTCTGCAAATGCAGTTTGGTAAGAGGAATCAATGGAACAGAAGAGGCCATGACCCCCTGGGCCCACAGAAACTCTCTGGTTGGCTTGGTAGTCAGAGGAAGAAGAGACTGAAAAAAGCCTGTCAATGACAAAACTTTTGAAGGTGGAAGAGAAGCCAACATTGGCACTGTCTGAATCCCGCATCCCAGATGCACATGATCCTAAAGAGGGAGTCAGGATGGCCTTTTGGAAGTTGACAGTGGACCCCAGACTTTGAAGAAAAGAAATGTTGAAGTCTAGATCCTATAACAGATGACTCTGAGAAGGTACCTGAAGCAACAGGTCATCTAGACAAGGAAAAATCTGAATGTCTTGGAGCCTGCAGAAAGCAATCACAGGAGCTAGGCATTTTGTGAATACCCATGGGGCAGTACAAAGGCCAAAGTGTAAATCAAGGAACTGAAAAATGAAAGGAAGATGCACAAAAATATAGAAACAAGGATGAATAGAGATATGAAGTTAAGCATCTTTGACATCAAAGACACCAGGAAAGTGGGGTAGTAAAAGAGGAAACAGGGTTTTGAAGAGTAAGCATCCAAAAAGAAGGGACCACAAGAAAGGTGTTGACCCAAGAGAGATCCGGAATAGGTCTCCAAGTGCCCCTCCTTTTGAGGAATCAGTAACATCCTGGAACAAAAACACTTTTCCACTTGGGAAGGGATAGAAAATAATGTGCTGTTTTTTACATCCGGAAGGGAAACAGAGGTAAGAAAGAATGAAACATATAGCTATCAGCAGAAGCAGAAACAGAAGCTCTAGCATGCGCACTAGCACAGATACCCTTAATTTTAAAACACATACTGCTTGTGGGTGCAACAATTAATTTGGCAGCAAATGCTCTATGGGGAATAACACTTCATTTTTTGAAAATGTACATAGCTTTGTGTGTTTGCTGCAAGTTAAAATGAATAAAGGTTATGAAAATGTATTTAGTTTTTATTTGAGTGTTTTCAGTGAAGAAAAACATTTTGAAAAATGTGACATAGATCCAAATGGACATGAGCAGAAGTAACTACGTAAGAGATCAGTTGGCCCTGGTCCTGTTTGGCTTGTGAGGTACAAGGCTTTATACTGACAGAATGTATGACACCTGATGAATCAAACTGAGCCAAAATGCTACCTCCCAGACTATCACTGCAAATCTGCAAAGGGGGCAGGATCTGGTACTCCCTGTTTAAGTACCATATCACTGTGGTGCTGTCTGTGAAAACTTACAGAGTTCTGGAGATCAGAGATGATTTAGGGTTTTTAAAACCTTCATTACAGCCATCATCTCTGTCCTGTTTGTTTCACAGATCTTACACTTTTACAACTTTTGAAACCGCTCCCCACACAAGGTCTAAAGCATCAATTGTGACAGACTGAAGTGGAAGTGAACAGAATAATGGGACCTGAATTCAGGGTGAACTGGTCTACCCACCATAGAACCTCCTTACAAACCCTAGAACTGGAACCTGAAAATATAAGGGGTGCTGATGCTGAGTCCAGACTGACCTGGGGAACAACTGAATTTTTCTCATGTGAGGTCTGGCCAAGGGAATCTTAAGAATCATAGAAGCGGTGTACCCCAAAAACGTAAAGAATTCTCTGACAGATACCTAGATCTGACTGGGGAAAAACACAAGAACTGTTGGAACATCTCTACTTTGTCTGGACGAAAAGCTCTTCCTAGTGCAGACATTGCAAGAAAACTATTATATGTGAAGGGATGAGAGAAGATTTCAGTAAGTTCATTTAAAAACCTAAGCTGAGTTGAAGAATCTGAACATCTGCTAAGGACTCTTAACAAGTGATGCAAATATAAGACAATCATTCAAATATGGAAAATCTGAATGCCTTGAAGTTTGCAATAAGCAATTACTGGAGCCACACACTTTGCAGAAAAGGCAAGACAGAGAAATGATAATGTAAACCAGATATTGAAATCTTAAAGTCTGAAATATTTGTAAATGAGAATGTGATAGTTCATAGTTCATAGTTCAGTACTAGGCTAACTGTTCTTGCGAGCCATTTCAAGCCTAGCCAATTATCCCCTGCGAGCCTCAAACCCTGCACCCTGTGTTTGCAAGGCAAATGCCTTAACCATCAGGCCACCCTCCTAACCCTGCTAAGGACTCTTAACAAGTGATAGGCATCTTTTATGTCCAGCTTTACCATGAAAGCTAGTTAAGAGATAAGAGGTAACAGGCTCTGAAGTAAAAACATTTTAAATTTTGGGACCTTGACGAAAAGACTGAGAAAACTGAGGTCTAGCACAGGCCCCCAGGTTCCTTCCTTCTTTCTGCACAAAAAAATAAAACCCTTTGCCCATCTGGCAGGTAGACACTGGTTCTGACTCACTGAGATACAGACCTCAAGGAAACAGACATATTTTGGTTTACAAGGCAAGGGGGTATCCCCTGCAAAAATGGTGGGACTCCCATTTCCAAGTGTACCTCTGTTAAATGACTGTCAGTCCCCATTTGCTGGAAAGAATCTGGTGCCACAAAGATGTACACTTGTAGAGAGGGACAGGTTGCGAGGGGGGGGGGGGCTGTCTTTGATTCTGAGAGGTTGTCCCTTTCTTATTGTAGCCTCCTTGCCATTGTTTTTTTTTTTTAATCTTGTTTGTTGCCACTTTGTGACTTGAATTGCTCTCTGAAAAATGGAAGCTGAAGAGGAAGGAATTTTTTTTTTTGCATTAAAAAAGGAAGTTTTGAAGATCTGGGTTACTCCTTGATCAACTATGCCCTCTCATCATATCCCTTAAGCACCTCAGCTGCAGAAAGACCAAAGAGAACATCTCGTAAATGGTAACATTTAAAATTTCAGTTTTAACATCTTCAGCAACATTTTTGCGAACATAACCAGGTTAATAGTCTCATGAATGACCTAGAAGCAGCAGCCCTGGAGACTATCAGCAGCATCATAAAAATACTTTACGGCATTAGAAAAGAGAAGGTTAACAGTTAACTTTTTCATGTTCTAAAGAGACACAAGTAAAAACTTGAACATGTGAGCCTGGCAGTTTAAAATTCTGAATGTCAAAATGACAAAAGGATAAGCATTCTTCCCAAATTTGTAGCAATTTTTTTTTTTGGATAAGGAAATCACTAAGGTCTGACTTGGGATTAGAAAAAAAAAGTTATGCACTTACCATAACAATAGATTGGTATTGTCTTCTTCTGCCCACTTCACCCTGTGGTTTATCAGACCCAACTCACATATGAAGCCAACCATTCGACACTCTTTGGCCTGAAAGCTGTGCCTCCTTTATCTACACCACCCTGCTCTCCTCCGTTCGAGTTTGACCCTGACCACTCTACCTGACAAAATATCAAATCTGACAAACGTATTAATAAAAAGGTAATGGGTAAAAGGGGCAAAGGACAAAGACCCATCCAGAGAAGCTCATACCTGGTTGCCAGACCAATCGTAAGCACCCAGCCTACCATCATGAAAATCTGGAGGGAGTATGGAGGGAAGGATGCTTGAAAGAGAAGGAAAAGGCAACAGAGATCTACTGTTATGGTTAAGTAGATAACTTTCGCATCCAATGTTGCCTTTTAAGTCCAACTTCAGCCACAGATAACCCAAGGGAGGCCCTAGGAGAGAACATTCTGCAAAATGGCGGAACCAAATACAGCTCTTGACCTAGACTAAATGCACGGTTTGCAATGGGAGACAAAGGTATGAGTGCTTGACCTGGTAGATGTAGCACAATTATCATCAACTGAAGTCTGAGAGAAAAAGGCAGGTGAAGTAGCCACTGCTCTAGTCGAATGGCCTCTTGGCTAGGCAGATAAGGAAATTCCTTTCAACGAATACACAAATGAGACCTAGTTAGAGAGCCATTTGGATGGGGTCACTTTGGGCACAGGCTTCCTAAGCCTCACCTTAGAAAAGGAAACAAATGGAAAGGCTGCTTTGCTTTTTGGAAAAAGAGAAGCTTGCCTCCTTTCAGATTCCTGGATTAGGTTCATTGAGGGGTAGCAAAGCGTACTCCTATGGCAGATAAGAAATTTTCCATCCTACTCCCTCCTGGTTAATGTCTCCTTGACCTTTGAGTCAAAAGAGAAGATATGTAGAATGGAGTATTGATGAATGACACTGTCGAATGGCGTACTGATAAAGGACACCTTAAAGCAGTCTGCAAAATTGCACAAAAGCATCCAGGCATGTTGGCACATGGCAATGCCAGTGCCCGATGTCCCAAACATTCCATCGGCTGCACTGGACAACAGCCTCATGCACATGTTCGTGATAAACTGCATAGTTGACCAATGAGTCTCCAGCATATTCTGAGTCTCTGGGAACTGCTGGGTTTTCATCGCATTCAACACTTCAGACACTAGGTCCCATTTAAGTCTTGTCATATGAGCAAGGTAGTTGAGTTCAGGCAACGTGAAGGTTGCTGAAGTGTACGCTCATGCTTTCCCAATCAGTCCAGGGCTTGAGACTCACTGTTGGATCAATGAACTCTTTTGAGATATCCTTTTTCATGGCACCCACTACCATGATAGCATCAACCACTGTACCTTTACTCTAGTGGACTCTTTCCTTAAGTGGGGTCAAAATTCTATCCTGTTCCCGGGGACTGGTTCCACAACATTGGGTTCCCTCTATGTCCTCTGAAACATCGGGAGAATGACACAGTCCAGAGTGGGGACTACCCAGGATATAGATGTGCACACACCAAGTGTCTCCAGAAACAAAGACTCCTTCCAGGGAAGGGGCTTTCGCAGTCCATAATACATGCTGTTATAACAACTCCATAAGGTCTCCAAAAGAGGTGTCAACATGGGTAGATTTGGGGGAGCACTCTCCTTCAATGAGGTCACTGTCCGCAATGAGGAATTCATCATGGGAATCCACGTGCTACCTCTTACACATACTCTTGCTGCGCCCTTGCCCTACCAGAGACTCTGGAGGAGACCCAGAAGAAACAGGAGGCCAGGAGTGCAGGGACACTTGGAGACCCAAAGACAAGGGCTGCCCCAGAGCTAGCGGACATGCATCCACAGGCTCAGAATCAGGGGAAGGGGTAGAATCAAAAGCTGCTACCAAACATTCTTCCCCAAGCAGGAGAAAATCCTTTCTACAGCATCAAAAGCCGAGACTGAAGCTGGATGACTTGACCCTGCACACCTTTGATTCGAGGACCAAAATGAAATGCCAGTATCTGGTGCTGATCCCATCTGGCTCAGATGCTGAGATCAGGGTCAAACTGTTGAGTGCTGAAGCTTCCAGGGGCAGAGACACCTCCAAAATTTGGAAGGTCAACCTTGATCCTTGGAGTCACTGTCCAGCAGTCTCACCCCTACAACTATGGAGTCCAAAATACCAAGGAGGGAGTTAGGGAGACTGTCAGAACCAGCAGATGAAACTGTAAACTCCAGATCTGAAGTGATTGAGCAGGAAAAGTAATGGATGGAGATGAAACATCAGGAATAGAGCTGTGAAGGCTGGAAGGATCTGTAGTTGAATCTGGGTCTGCAAAAAGGAATGCATCAGGTGTTCCAAATTCAGATGCTCTCAACTGATCTGATGGACCAAGATGAAGATGTCACCAATGGTGGTTTGGAAGTCCTCCTTCTGGAAGAAGGTTTCAAGGAGTGGATCTTAACCAGGGAAGGTCAGATCCAGAGTGGGGAAGAAGAGGACTCTGGGGAGAATTATGCAAGTCTGATTGGTGAACATGAGGTATGCAACCTCCTCACTGAAGCAGAAGAGTCCCTCACTAAGAAGGGAACGGGAATCCTGAAGGAGCACGACTTGAACATCTCTAACACTGGCAGTCCAGGTGATTAGAGCCGAGTAGGCAGAGACGTCCCAGACAGAGTTGGAGCAAGAGGCGCTGAAGGTCATTGAACCTACAGCTCCAGCTAATCTTCAGCTGAAGAGGCAGACTGCTTGCAGTCCCCTTGATCCTTTGATTGGGACTTGGATCCTTCTACCAGCTTCACACTCTGTACCTCTTTTCAGTGCTCTCAATGGGAGAAGGAGAAGAAGCTCCTGACATAGGGGAACATCCCTTACAGAATCTGCTAACCCCAATGCTTGTTAAGAGCTTTAGTCCAAAACATAGCACAGGCAGAAACAAAAGTTATGTACGTATCATAATGATAAATCCATTTTGCCCGATTTCCATCTGGTTCATCATATGGGTTGTTTGATCTGATCAAATCAGACCTCAGCACCAACTCTGAAGTTTCTTTCAGTTCCAGGGCTATGACTCATCCCCTACTCATAATTCTCTGTACTCCATCTTAATACTTCAGATTGAGTTTGCGCCCAGGTAACACAAATAACTGTGTAAATATAAAGTACAGTTGTGTACACTTACCATAAATGTAGATGTTCGATTGTAATCACTGTTGTAGTCATCACATTTGGGTTACCTGCCCACAGGTAGCCCTCAGCTGGCCTGAATACCAGAGTCTTTGGATTTCTGCATTGGATGCTGTTGCTTCTTCCACGACATCAGGTCGTCAGGGGTATAAAACATGCAGCAGACGCCACTACATCAATTTTTCTTGCCCCAGATGTCAGGTGCCCCCACAAGAGGAAGCAATTATATGGCATGGAACATCCCCAGCAAAAAGCAAATACACATGATATACTATATGCCAAACAAGGAGGAAAGGTAAAAGTCAAGAGAAGTCAGGGGACTGGAGGGAGGGTAACCAGGACTGCAACAGTGAATACACTCGAACATCTACATTAATGGTAAGTTTACACAACTGTACTATGTTCTTCATGTTTCACTGTTGCAGTCATCACATTTGGGTTGATTCCCACAGCTAAGGAAGGGTGGAGGTAGTTAAAGAGCATTAGGGATAGCAATAAGGCCCTGTAAGACTGCTGTGGCAAATCCAGCTCTGGATTTAGAAAAGATAGGCAGGTGGTAATGCTTGGTGAAAGTATGTACAGAGCTTCAGGCTGCAGCTTCCAGGATGTCCCTGGTAGGGACTCCTCTGAGACGTGCAGTAGAGGTAGATGCAGCCCTGGTGGAATGTGTTCTCATCCCCTGTGGGGTAGGTTTTCCATTGTGTTTGCAGCAGAAATGGATGGAATGTGTTATCCATTTGGAAAATGGTTTGCTTTGAAATGGCCTTCCCCTCTGCCCCTGCAGCAAAGCTAACTAGCAGCTGGTTGGATTTTCTGAAAGGCTTAGTCCTGTCCAAATAGAATCTAAGCTCTGTGTACATCCAGAGAATGTAGTATCCTTTCCCCTTTATTCTGAGGATTAGGGAAAAAAGAAGGCAAATGAATGGACTGGTTTTGTGCCACACTAGACACCACCTTGCGCATAAAGGATGGATTAGTCTTGAAGGAAACCCTGTCCGCATGGGAGTTAAAGATGAGTTCCACTGCCATGAGGGCCTGCAGTTCAGACACTCTTCTTGCTGAAGTGATGGCTAGAAGTAAAGCTGTTTTCCAAGAAAGGAATTTCAACTCAGCTGTAGCATTTAGTTCGGGGGGGGGGGGGTGAGTTTTTCCAATAAAAAGTTAAGGTCCCAGGCTGGAGTGGGAGCTCTCCTGGGGTGGTCTTAAATTTTTGGCCCCTCTAAGGAATTGTTTTAATAGGGGATGAGAGAAGAGGGGTGGATCAGTATTATAATGTGCTGATATGGCAGAGGCATGAAGCTTAATTGAAGAGAAAGATAGGCCCTTGTGGAGCATTTCTATTAAATAATCTACAATATGAGGTAAACTGGGGACCGTTATGTCCATCCCCTGAGCCTGGCTCCAGGAACAGTATCTTTTCCACTTTTCTGAATAGGATTTTCTAGTACTAGGCCTCCTTGCCTCAAGAATGACATCCAGCACCTGCTTACTGAGGGTTGCTGGAGGTGAGCTCAGGGAATTAGCCAGGCTGCAAGGTTGAGGGTTTGAAGCTGGGGGTGCAGAATCTGGCCCGCATGCTGGGACAGCAGGGAAGATATCTGAGGCAGGTGCCAAGGTTGTAGCACTGTCAGACTGCGCAAAAGGGGGTACACCAGTGCTGGCATGGCCAGTCTGGTGCAGTCAGTATTGTCCTTGGCTTGTCCTGTTTGAGCTTTAGTAGAACCTTCGAGAGGAGAGGCAGAGGGGGAAAGGCATACACTGAGAAGCTTTCCCAGGAAAAGGACAGGACATTCACTTTCCAAGCTTGACTGTGGGGAGTTCTGGTGTAGAATTTGTTCAATTGGCAGTTCTGAGGGGAGGAGGCAAACAGGTCTACCTCTGGTGTCCCCCATTTGCTCCTCAAGAGCTTGAATATTTTGGGTTCCAGTTTCCATTAGTGTGGGTCCATGAGATTTCTGTTTAAGTTGTCCGCCAGTGAATTTAGTTTGCCTGGCAGGAATTGAGCTTGTATGTTCACTTGCTAGCTCAAGGCTGTGTTCCACAGAGCCATGGTTAGTCTGCAGAGTAGATAGGAATGGGATCCCCCCTGCTTGTTTATGCACCACATAACTGTGGTGTTGTCTGTCTTTACCAATAGTTGTCCTAGAAGAATAAGGTCTTTGAAGGCTGTCAAAGCATTCTGTACAACTAACATTTATTTTTGATTGATATGCAGGTGCATCTGTTTTGGGTTCCATTTGCCCCTGAATGCACTGCCCTGCCCTGCCATGTGAGCCCCTATGCATAGTCTGATGCATCTGTTGTTAGGGTTTGGGTGGCAGGGGGTAGAGTGAAAGGGAGTCCCTTGTTGAGGTAGCAGGCCTCTGCTCACCAAAGGAACTCTGCCCTTAGACAAGTAATGATAGGAATCATTGTTTCCAGGTCCTGAGAATGTTGACACCAAAGACTTTTTACATACCATTGAAGTTTCCTCATATGCAGTCTTGCATATGGAATTAACAGAATGCAAGAGGCCATGAATCCCAGGGCTTGTAGGATTTTCCTTGCAGATAGCTGGGTTTTTGTGGCCAGTAGTTTGAAGTAGGTTGTCAAATGAACTCATTTCTCTGGAGTGAGGAATGCCATCTGGGAAGTTGTGTTCAAGCTTGCACCCAGGAATACAATCTGTTGGCAGGGTAATATGTGTGATTTCTTCTCGTTGATGATGTACCCCTGAGAAGTTAAAAGTCTCTTTACAAATGCCAGGTGTTGTAAAAGCAAATCCTGACTCTCTGCCTGAATAAGGCAATCGTCCAAGTATGGGTACATCTCAATATTTCTCTGCCTGCAAAATGCAATGGCTGGCGCTAGGCACTTTGTGAATACCCTGGCCACAGTAGATAAGCCAAAGGGAACTGCAGAGAACTGACTGTGCATGGAGCCTGCCCTGAAGTGTAGGTATTTTCTGCAGGATTCCCTTATTGGGATGTGCAGGTAAGCGTCTTTTAAGTCTGGAGTTGTCAGCCAGGCATACTTGGCTAGCATAGGAAGAAGCTGTTGAAGAGTTAGCATTTTGAATTTTGGAACCATCAGAAAGGTGTTGAGAATAGAAAGGTCCAGGATAGGACGCCAGGTGTTCTCTTTTCTGGGAACTAGGAACAGTTTTGAATAAAAACCTTGCCCCCTTTGTTCTGCTGGGACAGGTTGAATAGCCCTGATACTGAGGAGAGAGAGAGTACTTGTTTTTGGGCCGCTGCCCACTGGTTTGGAGGGAGGTCTGGCCATCCACTTGGGGTTGGGAGTGAGTGGAAGTGGAATCTGTATCCTAGGGAAACTATGTTTAAAACCCATTTGTCCTGGGTAATGAGTTCCCAGTTTTTTGCATGCAGGACGAGCTTTCTTCCTAAGGGAGAAAGTAGATGAGCAAGGCTTGGAAGAGTTAAGGTCACTGTGCCATTTTTCCATAGGGGGTGGCTTACTACTCCCTGCTTTGGAAGTGGGGACCCCCACTGCTTAGATCTGTGCATAGCCTGAGACTGAAGTCTTCGTGGTCTGCTGCTCCTGGGTTTGGACTGAGAAGGCCTGGAAGGGACTGGAAAGGACCAGTTCTTTGAAGGCCAATGTCTACTGAATCTAGGTAGCTGTACTTGTAAGAAATGTTTAACAGTTTGCATAGATTTAGCTTTTTCCTCCATCCTTTTGAAGATAACTTCTGCTTTGTTGCCAAAAAGGTGCTTTTGGTTAAAGGGTGAATCCAGTAATTTAGCTTTAACATGATCTGGCAAGTTTTGTTCCTTAAGCCAAGCATGCCTTCTAAGTACAGACCCAGTAACAGCAGCCCTGCAAGATGCTTCTAAAGCATCAAAACCACATTGCAAAGTATGTTTACCTACTTAGTCAGCAGAATGCATTAACTCTTGTAAATCTTTGTGTTCAGCACAGTCAGGAATCAACATCATTTTCTGTTTAATTAATCCCATAATATGCTGCTGATACTTTAACATATGAAACTGGCAATTTAAAGCCCTAATGGCCAAAGTAGCAGATGTATATACCTTCTTACCCCGTATGTCTAAAGCACTAGAATCCCTAACAGAAGGGGTAGGATTTTTGGCAGTTGTAGCCTTAATGCCTTTTTTTATCCTTGGGAAATGGTCTCTGGATCCACAGTAGGATTCTTGAACAGGAATTTGTCAAGAGTCAGGTACTCTGTAGTACCTGGTAGGTTTCCTGGGAGCAGGAGGCACAGTGTCTGGGGTAAGGCTGGATTCTAAGAAAACGTCATCTGCAATCTCCAGAACAGGAGGGATAGCTAGAGGCCTGTATTGAGGCAGGTTTAAAAATTCCCTAAGTCTCTATTTGGACTGTGAAAAGTCTTGGCTTTCCCAGTGGAAATGCTCCCTAAGGGTATGCAAGGTTTCACCAAAATAAAAATCTTCTGGAGGGGAAGCAGAGGGAATGGAATCCTCTGCATCAGAATCCCCACAAGTAGATAAAGGTAAAACCTGGTAGTCAGGAGGAGGAGAAATATCAGATTCCTTCTCAGAAGAATCAGAAAGAAAATCAGTTCTAGGTCTCTTAGAGGAGGAAGGCTGGCTTCCCCTAATTAAGATAATAAGGTCTTCAGCCATTCTAATAATTTGTTTTTGAGGCATATGGGCCTGAGAATGCGCTTTGGTCATCAGTTTTCTAGGTGTAGTGTGAGCTTCAGGCCTGAGGAATTCGGAATTCTTAGCTTAAAATGAAGTTGTAGGTTTAATATGAAAATCAGTAGGTCTGAATACACCCTCAGAAGCCGGTGCCTGCACAGCGGCTCCAGAACCATCCAAGGTAGAGACATCCGCAGGTTCCATAGTCGAAGAAGCATCTTGCGGCATACCGGACTCCGAATGGGTCTCAGTAAGACCTGCGAATTAGTAGTAGCAGGTAACAGGGGCTGCAAAAGCGCCTCACTGAGTACCGGCGGACTGGCGACTAGCTTAATGGTAGCGTCATCGGCAGTTTTGGACCTAAGCGGTCTGTCTCTGTCTTTATCCTTGCTTTTTTCAGACGATAGGTAGTCAGATGGCTTATGGAAGCCATTTTGGAGTACAGAGATCGAGAACAAAAGTATTTAGCTACAAAAATAGTCAGATGATGAATAGTTTGGGCGTTGAACAAGGCACAAAACCGACAGCGAGGGACGTTGTGATCTGAGCCTAAACAGGTGATGCAGTAAGAATGAAAATTTCTATGAGGTATTTGCTTTCCACAGGCAAGACAATTGTTAACTTTTTCTGACATCGGTTAGAGCAAGAAAAAAGGATCTCCAACGTGGTACTTATCTTTTTGAAGACTTCAGGTCTGAAACACGAAAACGAAAATTTCAGGAGTTAGTCGACCGGCACTTGCGAACTGCTTCTGCATCGGGAACTGCACAGCAAGAAAAACTGATGTAATGGCGTCGGCTGCATGTTTTATACCCCTGACGACCTGACGTCATGGAAGAAGCGACAGCATCCGACGCAGAAATCCGAAGAATCTGGTATTCAGGCCGGCTGAGGGCTACCTGCAGGCAGATAACTCAAATGTGATGACTGCAACAGTGAAACATGAAGAACATCCACAGTAACACCAAAAATATAGAGGGGTGGACAGTGTAACAATCAGAACAGGACTGCACACAGACAGGGAATGGAAAAGAAGCCAACTAGTCACCTCAAAATTATACGTGTCACTTTAAGAAGGAAGGAAGGCGGGAGGGAGGTTGAACCAGATGAAAATCAGACAACATAGATCTATCGTTATGGTCAGTATATAACTTTCATATCCACAGTTGTCTGCTTTCATCTGATTTAACATACAGGACAGATTCCCAAGCTGTATGTCTGGGTGGTATCAAAGAAAGACATTCCTGACAATGGTGGATCCAAAAAAAGAAAGTTAACTAGACTGTTTATCCAGTTTGTAATGACACACAAAAGTATGACTTATAAAGCAAGTGACTACAGCACAAATATCATTGATGTGAAGCCTTCTGGAGAATGCTGTTGAAGTAGATATTGTTCTAGTGGAATGACCATTAAGCTTAGATAGAACAGCCAAATGCTTTTTTGTTATGGACAAATAAAATGCAGTCTAACAACCATCTTTAAAGGGTAACTTTAGTGATAGCTTTCCCCAACATTTGTTTCAAAAAAGCAATGAACAACTGCCAGGATTTTCCAAATTGCTTCATCCTATGAAAATAAAATCTGAGTTGGCAACGAACATCCAACAAGTGTAATATGTACTCATCCTTGTTAAAGTATCTGGGGAAAAACATCAGTAAATGTATGGACTGATTTAAGTTTGTTTTGGATGCCACCTTGGGAAGGAAACTCGCACTAGTTCATAGGTTAACAGGATGATACTAGGCTACTGGCCTGGAGGCTGTTATAAGCCTAGCCAAGAATTTTGCCCATGTTCCCACAAAGTCAGCAACTGCTTCCCCTGTCCAGCAGGAACAGAGGTGGGATACCAGGGGTGTATATTCTGTTTTCCATCCAGTCGTCCAAGTTCCTCTTAAAGACAGCTACAGAGCTACTCTGCTTAACATGGAGACGGAGTCTATTCCATAGACGGGGGAGCCTCTGGGACACAAATCTATCCGGCCAACAAGTTCTATTAATGTCACAGACCAAGTTTAGGCCTTGCGTGTGGGTTGCCCAAGTGGATTTTAACTTATGGATATGCAGCAACTCCATCAAGGCTGGGTCTGAGATGGCCTTGTATGCCAGACACATGTCACCACTGAGCAGTCTGTACGAGACTGAGTAGAGGGACACGGCTTTTAGCCTATCTGTACAGGACAGGTAATTGAGACCCTGGAATTTCCTGGTCAGGAACCTCTGTGGTCTTTCCAGCTGTTGTATGTGCCTGCCAAGGTACATGCCAAAGGGGGCATTGTACTCTATAGTGGGTCTGATAAGGGAGGAGTACAGAGATGTTATGAACTCCTTGTTCCTGGATGAAATACCCTTACTTATGCGGTGGGCCATGTAGAAAGCCTTCCTTACAACGGAGGTAACGTGGTGGTCAAAAATCAGGTTGCTATCAACCTGGGTGCCCAAGTCCCTCACGACTGCTTGCATGCTTAGTACATTGCTATTAATGTGATAATTAGTGGGGACGCCATTTTCCCCAAAGAGGATAATGATGCATTTCTTGGCATGCAGTTTGAGGCCATGCTCCTGACACCAGTCATTAGTTTGGATAAGGTCCTCTTAGAGGATGTTCACATCACTACGGGAATTTAAGACCGCACCAAGCTTGCAGTCATCTGCAAACTTGGTCAACCACAGACCACTGGTTTTGGCTTGCACCTCAGAAAAGTATATCCCAAACAGTAAGAGGACCGTAAACCAATCTTTGGGGTACACCACTTATTACAGGTCTACTACTAGAGGTGGCTTCCCCTATTTTGACTGAGTGGGTTCTATCAGTGAGCCAGTTAGCTACCCATATGGTAACATACAGGTTGATCCCTAGCTGGGAGAGTTTATCTATTATGCCCGAGTGGGAATAGTGTCAAAGGCTTTGGCTAGGTCAAGGTAGGCCGTCTACTGTCTTCCCTTCATCCATGGCTTTGGTGACTATTGTCCCGTTGACAAAATAAAACTGTGGGGTCAAGCGTTTGCAGGTTGCCAGTGTCCCTGTTTATAAGGTCCATGATAATGCATTCCATGGCCTTGCAGATCAGGCTAGTTAGGCTGATGGGCCTATAATTGCCTGGGTCAGTGGATGCTCCATCTTTGTGTAGAGGGATGACAGTGGCTGTCCTCCATTTGGCTGGGATGAAGCCAGTGCTCAGGCTTTGGTTTAATAGGGTGCATACTGGAGTTGAGAGCTCATGCCTGAGATCATGTAGGATGCAGCCAGGGATGTTGTCGGGTCCCATGAAGACTGTAATTTTTGCCTTTGAGAGGGCATTAAACACCTGCTCCCTGGTGATGAGGGGAGGGGGGCAGGTGCTGGGAATGTCCTGGTTTACTGATAGGGGGACAGGGGGGTGAAATTTTCACTGAACCTGTCTGCCAGCAGGTTGGCTATATCTACAGCGTTTGTGTATGTGGCCTTCTTGACCACCAGTTCAGAGCAGATTTGGGTGTTACCTTTGAGATTGTGGACATATGTGAAGAAGGCCTTGGGATTGTCCTTAGTGGATGTGGCCAATTTGGACTTGAAGTTAGCCTTAGAGCATTTCACCAGTGACCTTATTTGCTTGTTCAGACAAAGGAGAGATTGCTTCCAACTCGGCACCTGCTCCTTCTTGGTCCTGGACAGCAGTTTTTTTTTCCTTTTATTATAGAGTTTGTGTATTGCTGCTGTCCACGAGACAGGTTTACTCTTCCTTGATGATGATGATTTGGCCCTGTCAGACATTGCTAAGTCCATACAATTATGTAGGTGCTCATATAGTTTTTTTGGTGTAGGTTTGGACATTAGTGCTAATTCCAACTGAAGGGATGGTGGCTGTGAAGCTGTTTATACCTGCTCTCAGGAGACTGTAGTCAGCTTTGGGAAAGTTTTTTAGTTTGACCCTGATGGGGGCGGGGGGCAGGGGTTCCAGGGAAGATGGTGACTTCGAATGTGATCGCTTTATGGTCTGTGATCTTACCAAGGAGGATGACACTGGATGGGTGCTACAGTGGCTACTCATGTTGGTAAGTACCAGGTCCAAGATATTTTCACCTCTCATGGGGGTGTCAACCAGCTGATCCAATGCATTGACAAAGTCAAGGAATCTCTGGGCGGTCATGTTTGGGCTAGAATAGATCTTCCACTCTATGGTAGGGTAGTTAAAGTCACCCACAATCAGGGTAGAGGGTTGAATCTTGATGGATTCAAGTAAGGTGGAGTGGGCGTCCTGAGTCATGGTTGATGGTCTGTGATTTGAATAGGTGTTTTGTCAACAGTTAACTACACCTGGAGTGTCTCCTGTGCATCATACCATTTGACCAGCCTGGAGATGTGTATGTCTTTGATAAATATTGAAACTCCACCTCCTTTGACCCTCCGTTTGAGGTCTGAAAGTATGGTAGGATGAGTAACCTGGTAAGGCTAGGGTGCTCTCCGCAGCTTTGAACCAGGTTGCAGTGACTACAGAAATGTCAGCATCCCCCAGGGTGAGGAATGCTTTCAATGAATGCAGTTTCATGCTAAGACTCCCAGCATTTAGCAGAATGACCTTTAAATTTCGTTTAGAAGAATTTTTCACGTTGGTAGTTTTGTGCTCATGGCTTTGGCTAAAAAAAGCACTATGGGGGAGGCAAGACCCTTTGCCAGAAGCCTGAAGCCCAGGGGAGACAGATGAAGGCCATCTCTGGCAAAGCATCTTGGTGTGTCAAGCATGTCTTCCCAGGCTGTCAGGTACTGGATCCTCGTGGAATAGCACCAGAAACTAAGCCAATTGTTAAGGTCAATCATTTTCCGTTTGTATTGAGGCATCATTCTAAGTGATGGTAGGATGCTGATTAAGGCTAGGGACATACCTGCCTGGGACACACATTCAGCAAGCTCAATCATGTCTCTCTTCATATAGTCCAGAGAGGTACGTCTCAAGTCATTCACACCAACATGGACTATGACAGAGTCATAACAGTACCTGTTGTTAAGAGACTTGAGTGTGTGAGTGATATGGTGGATTCTAGTAACTGACAAGCAACTTACCGTGGCTTTCTCCTTGTCTAGCCTGGTGAGGGGCACATCTGTGTGTCTCATGACAGAGTCTCCTATGACTAGCATGTTGGGTTTGAGGCTGGGCCTTAGAGGCTCTGAAACACAGGCATGTGTACTATGTGTGGTGCTTGGTGCTATGGGCTGTGATGTGCATGTGTGTTTTTGCTTCGGAGGTCTCTTTTGTTTAGGTATGTTTTTGTTGAGAACCTTTGCATATGTACGAGTGTGTAGTACAGGTGTGGGTGGTGTCAGAGGTATGGCGTTTGTCGTGTTTGTGCAGACAACCTTCTTAGTGTCAGATGTACTAGCCTGTGACTGAGACAGCAAGGATTCTAGTTTCTTAATGTAACTGCATCTCTCACATATTGTATTCCTAGGTGGTAGTAGTAGAGAGTTGTCTGTGTACATAACTCAGTTGCTACACTGTCTCAGGATGCCCATATCAACCATACTAGCAGTAGAAACCATAGGAAAATGTCCATCCATGGTGGTCAGAGATCAGGCATAGTAGAGTGGGTACTATCTGAGGAGAGTACCTATAGGTGTAAGTACGGCTGGATAAAATCAATATAGTAGCTGCAAGCAAATGCCTCACTTACACAGGAGTGCTAGTAAGGGAAACAAATGCAGCTGAGATACCTTGCAAAGGGTTAAAATAGCTCAGTGGAGGTGCGCAACATGTACAAACCGGTGCAAATGCGGGCTTTAAATACCACATAAATGAAAGTAAAATAGTGCTCTTGTCCCTGAGCTCTTGGCTAAACTCCCTATGCCAGACCAGGTCGAACCAGTTCACTTACTCCCGCTAAGTTCAGGCAGGCCCTAGCCAAAGCAAGATGGCATAGCAGGAACACAGGAATCACACAAAGAGATCTGGATATAGCAAAACCTGTAACCAGACTATGCTAAAGATATTTAAACCCTGTTTAGGTTGATTTAGCACAGGAGTACAGAAACACACTTAAATATAACAGTAGCAACCAAGAGCAAACTGATTTAAACAAATTAACCAAAAAAAGCTCAAAACTGAGCCCTGTTCCAGCAACCTTCAATCAGACGGGTTCTAACTCCACACTCTTGCCACTAGGGTGCAGGGAGCCCTCTCCAAAAAAGGATGGTCTGGATTAATGCTCAAGTTATACAAACAGAGCTAGAATCCGCAAGTCTGAGTCTAGTCTACGCTACAGCAAACAAGGTGCATCAATTTCAGAAACAGACAGTTAAAATAAGCAGGTACAATAAGCCTTCAACCAGCAAATCCCAGTTCAGAAGGGCAGAATCTACCCTCTCCTCCCACAAGAGTATCGACCACAAACCTTCTTAATGTAAAATAATTGGTCTGAAGCCCAAGTGCTTAAGACAGAACTAAAACAATTTTAGAATAACAGACACACTAAGCCTTCAACCAGCAATTCCCAACATAGAAAGATGTAAGCTACCTCTCCTGCCACAAGAGTGTAAACCACAAACCTTTCTAATGTAAAACAACTGGCCTGAGATCCAAGTGCTTAAACCAAAAGGCATAGACCAACAGTTACAATTTAATCAGGCTACTAACAAGCAGTAATAAATGCAGCAGAATAAATGCAATTGAATACTTTTAAGAATAAGCAACAAAACCAAAATAAAGTAATAAAGTAGGAAGAAGCACAAATGCAGTAAAAGCAGATGAATAAAGTGCAATTTGTTTTCTTTCTTAAGGTTAAGTGGGAAAGGAGGAAACACAATAATTCAAGGTTGAGAAACTAAGGGGTGGGCCTTCCTAAATGATCTCTCTCTACCCAGTAGAATGAGATAATGTGATGGGACTGGGAGGAGTGTTCAAAATGAAACTTACAGTAGGGGCAGGCAACTCAAAAGAAAAATGCAGCCATGGATCAGCAATATTCAGAGCAAACAGGAGGCATACAAACACTTCAGCTAAATACAGATATTTCTAAATATAAGAGCAATGCTGTTTCTCATCTCCTCCCACTATTAACTGAAGCTATTCAATGTTTGCAAAGGAATTCTTTGGTAACTTTTTTTAAATGACTCTAGCCTAGAACTCTTAAAACTCCAACAGAACAGATAACTAAAAACAAAGCAAATGTAATTCTACAATAAGATACAAAATAAAAGTGATCAAACTTTAAATGAAGAGCTTCAAATCAAAATAAAATGCAACCACAGATCAGCTCTAAGAGAAACATTGTCCTTGTGAAAAACTACATAGGGAGGTTTACAGGAAAGTGCTTGTAACTCCGAAATTCAACTAGCTGATGTAACTGCTATCAGAAAAATTGTTTTCCAGGTGAGAAACTTAAGATCTGCTATGGCTGCAGGTACAAATGGTGGCTGCATTAATGGTTGTAGTATAATGGTAATATCCCATGGAGGAACTGGATCCCTGATGGGGACCAAAAAGGCTTATGAGACCTTTACGGAATCAACAGAAGAATCATTATGGCCTATATGGAAGTTGGAAATAGCTGCTATTTGAACTTTGACACTAGAATAACTGGAATATTTGTTAAAAAGTTCAGATAGAAATTCTAAGATGGATCAGAGTTCCAAGATGGCTGCACATTGAATTAACAGGCTGTTTCTAGTTCTCCCATTGTGAAAACAGAAAATCAGCAGAGAAGGTCAACAGATTTGTGTTTATGGGTGAACTTCAGTAACTGGCTAGTAAGTACACTGCTTGGATGCCAGGAATAAAAAATACAGAAGACCTGAAAAAAATCATCTACAAAAAGTGAGGAAGAAACACTGACTAGGGAGAGTTCTGCACTGTTTAGCAAAAAGTAATGCAACCTTCAGACATGACTTCCAATACCCTACAGGATGATATAACACAACTGCATACAGACCTGGTTAAAATAAACAAAACAGTGATAGAGGATATCAACACAAACAACAAAAGGGTGGAACAAATGGAAGAAGCTTTAAACAGATATTCAGATGAGATGATAAAGCTGCATAAATCGGAGGTCGAAATGAAGAAAAGGCTGGCTGAATATGAGACTGCTCAGGAAGGGAAGTTACAAAACCATAACAGAATTAGAGGACAGAACACACAGGGAAACCTTGAGATTTTCAGCTATACCAGAGAAGCAGGAAGGAACAGACTGCATTAAATTTTTGAAAGCACAAATAAGCAACTGGACTGGTATTCCACAGTAGGCCTTATTAGTTGAATGGGCACATTGTATGTATGCTCCAAATCCAGCTATAAGAAAGCAATCTAAACCTTTAACAGTAAGGATGCAATCCTACCAGCAGAAAGAGCTAATTTCTCAAAACTGTGGCAGAAGGACAAAATTCTAAAAGTAGGAGACAGCACAGTGTTTGTGGACAATGATTACTCATTGTACAACAGGCAAAAGAGAAGTAAATTCATTCCTCTATAAAGAGAGTGTTGAGATGCAGGTGTGAGATTCAAATTGCTGTATCCAGCTGTTTTAAAGGTATTCTTTTCTGGAGGGACAAATCATTTTTTGGTGAAGTGCATGCTAAGGAGGAAATACAAACGTTTGTCCGACAAAAACTGATCTGTGAAACGGAAGGAGATTCGGCTTCTTGTTCCTCTGGCAATAAAGACCACAGAGAGATTACACCTGTGAAACCTTTTTCAGTATTTTAAAGGAAAAAGTTGGAGAGAAGGAAGGGAGCAGAAGAGTTGATTAGAAGAATTGAGAGTATGTTGGAAATGCAGCAACAACAGGATTTGGGTGGTGAAGAAAAACAGTAATAAAATCAGTAACTTAATGTGGGATTACAATGCAATAATTATATTTGTGAAATATGACAGCACAAGAAAATCTGGAAATATTGGACTTCTTCAAAATTTGTTTTCTGAGTGGGGGACTCTAGTATATGTCCTACTGCATGTTATTAATGTTTGGAAAAATACTTTGGGAAGGGGGAAGAGAGGGGTGAACACTAACTGTAAGTAAAGAAAACACCATTTTCTTAATAGCACTGTATCTGCATTGTATGGATTTCTTTGCATGCTATTTTTGGGTGTAATGGGGATTGTAAACAGGTGCTGTTTTTATTTTTCTCCCCTCTTCTCGTTTTCTTCTTGTGCAGTTTTGAGAAACATAGGCAATGTAGTGATAAAAAAAAATAAAATACATTCTAAGATGGATGGAACAGGGGCTTTAGAAAATGCCCAAAAAGAAAATCTGTTCCATTTGTGTGGCTTGTTTCTGCAAAGCAGATATGATCTTGACAACTGTTGTAGAAAGCCTGGAGTCTCTGGCTATGGTAAAAATTGGAGAAACCATGTGGTTAGTTTCATGGAAATCTGGTCCGGAGGAGACAATCAAGATGGTGAGAGAGAAGACTTGGATAATGATCCCACATTGACGGAGGATGTATCAGTAAAGGCTACAGGAAGGGGATCCATGTTTGTCAGAGGCAGAAAGGAGCAAAGAGGATCACACTGGCCTTGCACTGTCCAGCTTTCTGAATGAACTTGTTCATTAGAGGTAAGGAAGGAAATGTAAACAAGAGACCTGGGGGGCCAACTGTGGACCACAGAGTCCCTTAGTAATTGACCCTGTGGAGGGATCAAGGCAAAGTAAAATAGAAGTTATGTTCTTACCATAACGTTCCATGTTAGTTGTCTTCTTCTCGCCTTCTTCTTGCTGGATGGGTTCGGAGCCGACTTCGGCTCCGACTCGGCCACTCTAAAAGCTCGAGAGTTGGTTCCACCGGCTCGAGGCTCCCCTTATATCCCACAATGCTAGGCGAGAGTACCTCAGATCTCGTTTGTAAGCTAACCCCAGCTTATGATAGTAACAGTATATAACAGAATAACTATAAACAGAGTCCACCTCTAACAACAGGGAGAAGGGTGACCTACATCCTGATTCAGGAAATATGCAAAGCAGCATATGCCTAAGAAAGAGGTGGTAGAAAGAGAGGTCACGATCACAACTCCTCTAGGTCTGTCCAGGCCAGGGGGAAGGAGGGTGGGACGCAAGAAGAAGGCGAGAAGAAGACAACTAACATGGAACGTTATGGTAAGAACATAACTTCTATATGTTAAGTTGTCTATCTCGCCTTCATTCTTGCTGGATGGGACCGCGTCCCTAGCACCTTGTCCCGGGTGGCCTAACGGAACAGACTCCTGAGAACAGTGGAACCAAAATTAGCTCTATGCCTAGAAGCTAAATCCAACTTATAATGAGAAATAAAAGTGTGAGGAGTAGCCCAAGTAGCAGCTGCACAAATGGTGTCAATAGGCAGTCTGTCTTGGAAGGCTAAAGAAGTAGCCAAAGCTCTGGTGGAATGGGCTTTAGGTTTATTAGGCAATTTTGTTGTCTAATTTCATATACCAGGGAAATCAAAGATGTTAGCCATCTGGATAATGATACCTTTGAAACTGAAAGTCCCTTTCTGCTTTCCGCATAGGAGACAAACAGCTGATCAGATTTTCTGAATTGTTTTGTTCTATCCAAGTAGTACCTCAATTGACGATGAACATCCAGACAGTGTAATTTTTGTTCAGACCTATTGGAATACTCTGGAAAAAAGACAGGGAGGTCAATGCTTTGATTTAGATTTGATGTCGAGACCACCTTAGGCAAAAAGGACGGGTTAGTTCGTAAGGATACTCTATCCTTATGAAACAAAAGATAAGGAGGACGACAACTGAGTGCTTGAAGCTCTGAAACTCTTCTAGCTGATGTAATAGCTACCAGAAAAAGAGTTTTCCATGATAACAATTTTAAGGAACAGGAAGCTGCAGGTTCGAAAGGGGGAAGAATCAAAGAAGCAAGAACTAAATTTAGGTCCCAAGGAGGAGGAGGATTTCTTATAGGAGGTCTGAGAAGAAAAACTCCTTTCAAAAAGGCTTTGCAGAGTTTGTGGGACATTAGGGCAGATTCAGAAATACCCACATGAAAGTTGGAAATAGCTGCCAATTGAACTTTAAGTGTAGAGGGAGATGAACCTGCATGGAAGAGTTCAGCTAGAAAATCAAGGACTAGTTGGATGGAAGCGGTGAAAGGATCTATGTCCTTTCCTTGAGCCCAATATGTGAAACGTTTCCACTTACTCAAATAAATCTTCCTAGTGGAAGATTTATGGGAAGCTATCAATATATCTCTAACAGAGTGAGATAATTGAGGAAGCCTGGCTAAGGTTGGAACTGGAGGAACCAAGCAGTGAGGTTCAGAGAGGGGAGGGAGCGATGAAACTGACCCGACTGATGGATCAAAAGATCTGGAACTAGGTCCAGATTCCACGGTCGCTCCAAGAGAAAACGATGTAGAAAGGGGAACCACACTTGTCGAGGCCAGTAAGGAGCAATGAGGATCAATGAGGCCTTCTGAGCGATAGCTTTCTGAATTACTTGAGAGATCAGTGGGAAAGGAGGAAATGCATACAGAAGTCCCCGGGCCAAACTTGGACTAGAGCGTCTCTGCTGGGTTGGCCTGGTAAAGGGAATAGAGTGAAATATTCTCGGCACTTGCTGTTTTGGGGAGTAGCAAAAAGATCGCAGCAAGGCTGACCCCACTTGAGAAAAATTTCTCTCACTACAGAGTCTTTCAGAGACCACTCGTGAGGCATGAGAATAGCTCTGCTCAACTTGTCCGCAATATGATTGGACTTCCCGGGGATGTGCGTTGCTATCAGAAAACGCTGAGAAGAAATCGCCCATTGCCACAGTCTGAGTGCTTCTCGACACAGGGGATATGATCTGGTTCCGCCTTGTTTGTTGATGTACCACACTACAGACATATTGTCTGTCTGGATTGCAATTGTTCCCAAGGGAAGAGAGTCTTGAAGGGCTTGCAACGCTAAAAACACTGCTCTCATCTCCAGAACATTTATGTGCAAGTGGCATTCGTTTGGTTGCCATGTGCCCTGGACTGTCCTGCCCTGATAATGCCCCCCCCACCCGATCAGGGAGGCATCCGTTGTCAGTGTAGCAACTGGAGGAGGTGGAACAAAAGGTCTTCCGACAGGAGATGGGGAAGACATCCACCACATGAGATGCTTTTTGCGCCTGCGTGATCACAATGGTGTGAGACATTGGAAGTTCCTGGTATGACCATTGAGTAAAAGCATCCACTGAAGGATCCGCATGTGGTATCTGGCTAATGGAAGGAGAGGTATGGCGCAGCCATAATTCCCAACACCTTTAGAACTAACCTGGCTTTGATTCTGTTGTTGTTGAGAAGGAGTGATACCAATTTGTGAATGTCTGATATCCTTTGATGTGTTAGCCTTGCAGACATGTTTATCGTATCTAGATTTGTAGGTAATAGTACGACAAGGCGACAAAACAGACTTTTCGCAATTTATTGAAATACCCAGTTTTTGACAAACGCGAAAAGTATAATCTCTGGCCATCAGAAGGAGATGCTTGGTGGGAGCTGTGAGGAGCCAGTCGTCCAAATATGGAAACACCTGGAATCCTTGTCGTCTCAGGTGAGAAGCTACCACTGCCATGCATTTGGTAAACACCGGGGCAGTGGAGAGACTAAAGTGCAGGGCCCTGAACTGAAAATGACTGGTTCCCAGCCTGAAGCGGAGGAATCTTCTGGAGCGTCTGTTCATTTTATGTGATAGTACGCATCCCGAAGGTCTATAGAGCACATCCAGTTTCCTTTGCCCAAAAGGGGAAGGATGGATTGCAGCGTGACCATCCGAAATCTTGTTTTCTTGACTGATTTGTTCAAGACACTGAGATCCAATATCGGTCTCCAGTCCCCTGTTTTCTTTGGAACTAAAAAGAACCTTGAGTAGATTCCGGATCCTTGTTGGCCTGCTGGCACTGGCTGAATTGCTCTTTTTGCAAGCAGTTTTGAAATTTCCAAAGCTGCTAGATCCCTTTGAGCGGTGGAACATCTGGAAGGGATTTTTGACTGATTTGGAAAGCGAAGAAAGGGGATAGAATAGCCTTCGAAATGATGGACTGTACCCACTTGTCTTGAGTCAGGGATAGCCAGGCTTCTGGGTACAGTGACAATCTTCCCCCGACTGCCTCCGAAGATGGGCAGTCGGGCAACACCTCAGGGATGCTGAAAGGGCTTGTCAGGGAAGGCTTCCCGATTGCCCTGGTTCTGGACCCCCTCCCCCTAGGGCGACGTCTACCATTGTTATTCCCACCTCTGCCTTTGGTAGGAAAACGACTCTGTGCGTCCGGCGAAGTCCCTTGAGATTGTTTACGGAACCACATCTTTCCACCCTTCTGGCCTTTGGGGTAAGGCCTGGAAGGAGTCGAAAACGGACTCCGGCGGCAGAAAGGGTCTTGCCATCAGACTCGCACCTAGTCAGGGTTTCTTTCACTTGAGGACCAAAGAGAGATGATCCATCAAAAGGGGAGTTCGTGAAAGACGCCTTGAAAGGGTCCAAAATTGCATAGCCGCATCCAGGCGTGCCTACGTAAGGCCACCCCTGTCCCTGCGGCTCTGCTCGCTCCATCAGCCGCGTAAGAAAGGAGGCATGGAGGAGTTGGATATGGAATTAGGGTAGCCAGCTGCGTGTTCATCTTTTCTTGGAAACCCGCAGCTGTAGGATCCTTTAACATTTCACTCGCTTCCTTGATCAAGTCCCTCTGAAGACGCAGTAAAATGGCACAGGTAGTTCAGCTTAACGCATGGTAAATGTCGCTGAGGAGAACATCCGCTTCCGCACCTATCCATGGACCTAGATTCCTTGTTAGGTGGATGGACAGGTACTGAAGGATCAGCTAGTTCCTTCTTTGTGGCAGCAGCTACCACCATAGCATCCACAGAAACTCCTTTTGTTAGAAATTGTTTGTCTGCTGGAGCTGTTATGAACTTAGAAGGTCTCCTGGGAGTGGGGTCCACTGAATCAGGAGCCGTCCATGCCTTCTTAGCAACCACCTGCATGAGGGGGTCGGGGACACCCAGGAGGTGGAAGGACGAGAGCCAAACGCCTCAAGATACACAGATTCGTCCTCCGAAGGGTTGAGGGCTGGCTAATTTCCCCTCTGTTTCAGGATCTCCAGAATGTCTGCAAATGAGACATCTTCAGAAGGGGAACGGGGGGAACCCTCAGAATCATCCAAATCTGTGTCTGACGTGATGGACTCAGGTGAGTCAATGTGTTTCCTCTTACACTTCCTCTTCCGAGGGGGCTCTTCTGCCAAATCAGGAGAGGCCTCGGAAGAGGATGAAATCCCACAGGGGGTTCCTGAGGAGCTGGCTCTCTGCGGTCCGGGATGAGGGAGTGAGTCGACTTACCCTGAGGCACCATAGAGGGAGGGGCGGACGGAGCCGACTGTGGAGTAGAGCCAGGCTCTAACACACTCCGCATGACCTCGAATGCACCCCTGTCAGGCAGAGCCAGAGGTCCCCGCTCCGAGGAGCTAAGAACCCCCCTCGGCACCGACAGCGATGGCTCCGAGGCCGATGTCGGAGCCGAACTCACCAGCGCCGAAGCCCGAGAGGAGAGGGGGTCGGACAGGGGCCCGATGCCACCCACCCCCCCGGAGCCGACGAGGGAAGTCCGGCGCCGAGATTCTTCCAAAGAAGAAAACGGAGCCGACGGCGGAGCCGAAGACAATTGTATCGGCTCTGACGTAATCACAGTCTCGGTTCCGACACGACCCAGCTCCGAACTCAAGAGAGTCGAAGGAGGAAAATGTTGATGGACCGGGGCAGGCATCGACTGATGAGTCGGGCTCTGAAGCATCTGGGCCAGTGCCTCGGACTTAAGTAGTCGACTCACTACCCTCTGAAGGTCATGATCCGACAGCCTCGATGACCTAGAGGAGTGAGACCTTTGGCTCCGTTCAGACAGCAGGGGAGATCCTGGAGCCGAATGAACGGAGCCAAGAGATGGTGACCTGGACCTCTTCCTAGTTGTCGGCTCCGAAGGTCTGGTCGGAGCCGACACGGGAACTTCTATAACCTCGGCTCCGGCCGGAGCCGAGGGAGCCACAGAAACTGTGGACTGAGACTTATTGGCTCCAGCCGGAGCCGATAAAGGCAAAGGTTGAGAAACCTGAGGTCTCGACTCAGTTGCCGGAGCCGAAGACCTAGATGCCTTAGAGGGCTTCCCTGTTGAAACAGACAGGGAATCCTCTGGCTTGAGTAAGCCTCTAAGAATTAATTTATTCTTTCTTTCCTGCAGGACCCTGGGGCTGAAGCCATGGCACACAGCACAGGAGTCCTGCAGGTGCAAAGGCCCCAGACAATAGACACAAGAAGTGTGAGCGTCTGTCAGAGACATTTTCTGACAGCACGCATCACACTTCTTGAATCCGGAGACCTTTGCTTCTTTAGACATTTTGTCTGAACAGGTGTACACAAACACGCACACAAACACACTAGTAATACCCTGTTAGATTAATACAATAAAAGTAGTAATACTAGTAATTTAAAGTACAAAAACTACTTTAAACACACACACTCCACTAGGGAAGGAAAGGCCTATAGGCCCAAGGGAAGAACCAAAGGTTCTTGGGGAAAGAAATGGAAATTTTTTTGGGTAGGGAATAAAATTTTTCTAACCTACACTAACTAAGAAAAATATTAAATTAAAAGGGGTTTTTAAAGACTAATTTTCACAAGAAAATAGTACTCACCAGGAACCGGTAGAAACAACCAACCTCGAAGCTGTAGCGGCAAACGAGATCTGAGGTACTCTCGCCTAGCATTGTGGGATATAAGGGGAGCCTCGAGCCGGTGGAACCAACTCTCGAGCTTTTAGAGTGGCCGAGTCGGAGCCGAGGTCGGCTCCGAACCCATCCAGCAAGAATGAAGGCGAGATAGACAACTTAACATTGCTGCATTTGTTGCTGAGGGGAGAGATAAAGAGATGCACCAAGGTTGGCCTGAAAGACAGAAGATCGATGTTGCCACCACTGGGTTAAGGGTCCAGTAGTGAGACATGACAATATTCCTGCTCAATCTGTCTGCTAAGACACTTGATGAACCCGGTATATGTGTTGCTATCAGAAAGCAGTATGAAGATATCACTCATTGTCAGAGCCTCATGGCCTCTCAACACAATGGAAAGGAACAGGTCCCCTCCATGCTTGTTTATGCACCATACCACTGTCATGTTGTCTGTGTGCATGGATATCACAACCTTGGGAAATACTAGGAGGACCGTCCTCGGTGACCATGCACCTTGGATCATTCTCCCTTTGAAATACCCCACCACCACACCTGAGAAGGGAAGCGACAGTGGTTACTACTGCTACCAGAGAGTCCATGTGAAAAGAAGATCTTACATCACGGAAGGTGACATAATCCACCAAGCAGTCTGCTGTTTGCAGATTTGGGTGGGCCAAACCTTCGCATGCAAAGGATGTATGTTCTGAGACCGTTGTACTGCTAAAATTTACTGTAGTACTCTCATGCGGTACTTGGCTAGCAGCACAAACAGTATTGCAGAAGCCTTTAGACCCAACAGCCATAGGATCAGTCTCACTGGGGTGAGGGATGACGAAGCACTTGCATTGTTATTAGGCACAATGACAGAACCCTGAATTGGGGAAGACTGGCAATCTGTAGGTTGGTATTGAGGTAGCATCCTATGAACTCTATTTGTTGCATTGGTGATTGGTGACATTTGAGAAAATTTACCATTATCCCCATCCCCACAAACATTGGAGCACGAGATCTAGACGGTATAATAGTACATACTCAGAGGCAGCAGATAGGAACCAGTTGTCAAGACAGAAGAAAACTTGCATCCATAGCAGACTCGAGTACATTGTTACCACCTTCATGATCTTGGTGAACACCCTAGGGGCTGTGGTGAGATCGAAAAGCAGGGCTCTAAATTGGTAGTGACCGTCTACCAGCCAGAAAAAGACAACTCTTCTGGAATGATTTTCAAATGATAGCAAGCATCCTGGAGATCTACTGAGCACATCCAAGCGTCCTTCCTCAGCAGAGGCTACATGGACTGAACAGTGACCATGTGGAATTTTGCCTATTTCATGAACTGATTCAGGTGACTGAGATCCAAAATTGTTCCAAGCTGCCCAGTCTTTTTTTGGTCCTAAATGGATCCTTGAGAAGACACACAATTCTAACTGGTCTTGTGGGGGGGGGGGGGGATTGGATGACTTTTTTTCTAGCAGTTTTGAAAGAAAAATAGACAACATTGGATCAATTGGACTCAAGATGAGCAGCTCCCAAACAATAGATGCAACCATCATGGGAAGCTTGTGGGGGCAACTTGTGCCTAAAAGCCACACATTAAATACTTTCTCTTGCTCCATTTCCACCAACAAACACAGCAAAAAATAACAGTAAACACAATCAAATACACAACTAACTCTAATAACAACAAAGACCAATCTACTTAACACTATAACAACAAAAGTAGCTGAAAAGTCTAAGGTAATAGAAAAACTCTTGCAAAATAAACACTCTAAGAATATTTTTTGTTGTCATTGTTTTAAAGACGCAAGGAAAAAGGGGGGAATGCCCAGACACAGCAAACACTAACACAAAGAAAACTTGTAACAAACACCTAACAGTAACGAAACCTAACACCTACACTACATAAATATCAAAATTACAGTAGAGGATACAACAAAAGGCTATAATCAGCACCAAAGGATATGGTTTGGGGGGGTTGCAGACAGTGATGCACACTCTTAAGGTGGCAAATGAGATCTGAAGAGAGGAGAGAAGGGTACTAAGGGTAGAGGAGGGGGAAACACTCAAACTGCAGACTCTAGAATGTCTGGCTTTGGATCTCACTCAGATCCAATAACCCACAAGTTGAAGCAGTATGGAAAAGACAACACTGGAAGTATTTGTGAGTCTGAGATACCCTGTACAACCCATCAGACTTCCCAGCGGCAGGAGGTTGACTGTCAAGTAAACTACAAGCTGAGAGGAAAACATTCTCAAATGCAGATAAAAAAGGAGAAACGGCTGCAGATTCAGGAATGTTTAACTGTAACATATCATAACATGTTTGCTGGAAAAAAAAAGAATTCCATTCTGATCCCACTGAAAAAAAAAACTCTTTCATCTTAGATAAAGTTTCCTAAAAATAAAGGTCTTCTGGAAGAAAATCTGAAACGCTTCCCTAAGAATTCTAATCTTCAAGTTGTGAAGAAAATCCTGAAGCAGAATACTTTTCCTCCAGTTCCTTTTCTTTTAACTGAAGATCAGAATCACAAATAGGAACTCTCTTTCTTTTCTTCCAAGAGGAGGAAGTAAAGTAATGCAAAAGCAGAAATCAACTCCCTAGCAAATTTTCCATGACCACTGAAATAGAAACAGGAGCATTTTTTTTCTTTTCATGGGAAACTCCCCAGAAAAATCAAGCTCAAAGCAGGCATGCTACTGCATTGCATAGGCTTCTTTTCTTGGCTATGTGATAGACATTTGCCTGCCTCTTCCTCCAAAACCAACAAGAGGGGTTCACCCTTACCCACAAAGTGCAGCCCTCAGCCACAGGGGACATATAACCTCAGGGTCCACAGTAGCTCTAGGTAAGACACCAGTGGCACCACAAGGAAAGAATCAGAAGTCCAAGGAACCAATTCTCCCCAAAGGAGAGTCACCCATTGGTGGCTGGAGCAAAACCTCAGCCAGCCTGACACCCAAAGACTCCCTGACAATGTTTGAGGGAAGGAAAAATTGAGGAGACAGGTAAATACTCTACTGGTCCAGCAATGTAAGAAGCCACAAAAACATGTAGAGAATCCTGAAAGAGTTAGTGACGGTGAAAAATGTGGTTTTGAGGTAAAAACACACAGTTCCCAAAAGCATCAAGTCTTGCCACTAACACAAACTGTACAAAGGTATGTAAAAGAAAGTTCAAAAAATTTTTTACATGTTCTTGCAAGCATTCACTCTAGCAAAATCCCTCGTATAGGATGACAGCCCATAGAAAATGTTTCCTAACCCAATAATATTAATATCACTGAAAAAAGAAAGACTAGTTTTCCCTCTGGAAAAAAAAAAACATAATAGTGGAAGGTTTACCACAAGCAGGGGGCTTATCTGCCCAGCATTAAAAGATCACTAGCCAAACGGCACTTCCATGAAGACCCAGAAGAAGCACACTTTTGTAGTAAAAAAGCTTTGATGCTTGCGGAGAACTAAATACACTTTACATATAGAGTCCAGCTAAGCTACCTAGCAGTTGCAGTACATGGAAGATGCCCTAAAGCTTGGAAAAGATGGTTGGTTAGTCATATCCTTAGCAAGACACAATTCAATAGTTTAGGCTACTGCAACAGTGATTTAATGTTGAACACACAGTATTTCACAGAAGCATGTATTTTTAAATTAAAGCTTTGACAAACATCCAATAACCATTACACCCCATGCTCCAATAAAAACCAAGATAAAAATGCAGGATAATTAAGTAAAAACGAGACACTGGCATTTCCTACTAATTTAAGGAATGGACACTGGTAATGATTTGAGTCATCAGGGCAGTCAGAATTATTTTTAGAATGGATAGCTAATGAGTAGGACAAAATGAAAACTGAGTTTAAAATATGGTAGAAATAACAGAAAAGAGATACGAGGGGAAAAGTAATGGGGATTACTGACAGAGGATGACAAAGGTTAAGGTACTACAGAATAAGGGAATCTCACAAAACAAGAAAAGGGGTAAATACAGACTGGAAAATAGGGAATATTTGGATAATATGCATGAGTTTATAAAGGTTGCTGTTAAGCAACTATTTTTTGATAACTCCATAACACAAAACCTTTAACACAATGTAGGCAAAAGAAAGTAGAAAGGATTGTCATCAGACTTCGAGAGCCTAGCATAAGAAAAGTAACCAAGGGTCCTATAGAAGTATTAAAGATATTTTGTAAATTTTATGAAAATGTATAAAACAGAGGAATGCGGAACCCATGAAAAGGGACAAATGGAAATATTTATGGAAGACTTAATTATTCCAAGGTTAGAGGAAGATAATGCTCAACAATTAACAGCTAAGATGTGAAGAGATGAAATAAAAATGGTGACATATAATCAATCAACAGGGAAGTCTCTGAGGAAAGTTCAGTTACACAAGTCTTACGTACCTTTAAAGTACATCTGTGTAGGAAATTATCATAAACACTAAATGCCCTACTAATCACTGTTGCAGTGCTCCTGACACATGGATTGTCACCACTGACGTCTGTCTGGGGTACCAAAGTTTACATTCCAGAAGTCATACGTCTGAGGCATGACCACAGCTCATGCTAATGTGGATCCTCCGAGTATATCCAAGGCAGTGGCCTGAAGGCCAATGAGTGAAAGAGACTGCTCAGCTACGAGGGGGTAAGTTGAATAGTCAAGAAAAGGCTCTCATTCCCATGCAACAAAAAGGAAGTTAAAGGAAAGGTGGGAGAAGAATAGGAAAGGTGAAGTGAAATGGAGAAGAGGGGATGGAGGGTGAGATGGAATACAGCAACAGTGATCAATAGGACATCTTCTGTTATGGTAATTTTTTACACAACAATACTATGTCCTGACTGAAATCATTGTTGCAGTATTAAGATCTCAAGGGGACAGATACGTTTCCTTGGTTGGCATGACAAGTTCCATGCCTCCTGTGCTAACCTGAACAGCTGGTAAGACCTGGGGTTGCTCTGTTAGTTTATGTACCACATGACTGTGGTGTTGTCTGACTACACTTAGAATGGCCCAGGTTTCCAAAGGTGGATGAAAGCCTGAAGAGCTTGTAGAAGAGCCTTAATTTCCTTTTGATTGATATGTTCCTTCAGGAACTGAGGCTGCAATTTGTCCTGCACTCAGTGCGATCCTGTCCATGCCCCCATGCCTCATCCAAGACATCTGTGTGAACCTGTTGAAGAGGAGGTGGTGTGAAAGGCAGCCCTGGGTTGAGGATGACCTGTCCCTTTCACCAAAGCAGCTCTTTCTTGAGACAAGGGAGGAGGATGCCTTCTAAATAGCATGAAACATGACCTATCATGGTCTCTGGAATTACTATTTAACTGTAGCCTCCAAATAGGCTTCCTGCCTCATGAATAGAGAAAGGCAACAGTCATCCCTCTGCACAAAGGTGGGCCATCTACAGACCCATAAGTCTCACTAGTCTTATATGTAAAGCCATGGAAAGAATTATCATGGAGATGATCAATAAAGATACAGTAAACCTCCAGACACTGGACCCAACCCAGTTTGATTTCATCAAGGGCAGATTATGACCACTCAACCTGGTGGACTTCTCTGAGAAGGTCACCAAAGCAATGGATGAGGGCAAAATCGTTCACACTGCCTACGTTGACTTGGTCAAGGCTGTGACACAATAACCCACTCAGGTATTGTTGACAAACTCAAGAGGTTACATACAAACCCATATGTCACCCAGTGGACAGCTAACTGTCTCACAGACAGGACCCCAGGAAGTCAGAACTGAGGAGTCCACACCTCTACAAAGAGGCCAGTCAGAAGTGGAGTCCCACAGGGATCAGTCCTTGGACCGCTCCTTTTTGGCATTTACTTCTCAGACGTCAAGGCCATTGTCAGTGGTCTCTGGCTAACTAAATTTGCAGGTGAGTGCAAATTAGGAGCTGTCATTGAATCTCACACAGACGCAAATGTTCTGCAGGAGGGGCTGACACAGACAAACAACTGGTGTCAGAGTCATGGACTAAGACTAAATGCCAAGAAATGCATAATAATATCCTTTGGGAAGTCATCCATCCCTGGTAACTACCATATTGACAACACACCCCTTAGAGTTGACTCAGTAGTCAGGGATCCAATACACACAGGTAGTAATCTGGCCTTTGATCATCACGTGTCTACAGTGGTGAGGAAATCATTCTATGTTGCACAACTTATAAACAAACGTATGGCATCTAAGTCCAAGGAAGTCATTGTTCCACTGTATTTGGCATTTATCAGACCTATCATTGAGTACAATGCCCCTCTGGTATGTACCTAACAAGGCATATCCAACAACTGGAACGTTCACACAGGTTCTTTACTAAAAGAATACAAGTAATATGTCCTATGCAGACCGTCTCAAGGCCCTGTCCCTGTATTCTGTCTCCTACAGGCTTTTGAGGGGAGATCTATGCCTGGCATACAGGGCATTGTCAGACCTAACTCTGATGGAACACCTGCATATCCACAAAACAAACAGTACCAGAATTACCCATTCTAAAGACTTAAACCTTGCCTGTGATATAAATAGGACCTGCTGGAGAGATGGGGTAATTATCTATGGAACAGGCTCCCCACTCATGAAGCAGAGTTCCTCCCTAATCCAATTCAAGTGCAACTTGGACAAGTGGATGGGAAACCGGAAATTCATCCCTGGTTTGGCACCTATGTCTCTGATGCAAACAGGTAACCTGTAAATGGTTCGTCTCCCAGGACCATGCTTACACTTATCAAGGGTATCAGAACTGGTCAGAGATTTGGGATGCATGGCTAGGCTTAAAAAGCCCTTTGTGGTCGTTAGCCTAGTAAACACCTATGAACCTATGAGGAGGGGAATCAGGGTGTCCAAGGGGCGACACTGCTGGGACCACATAGATTTCAGGTACCATTGGATTTTTCTCATGTACATTCTTGCCAAGGGGAAGCATAGGGATGATGGCTGCCATAAACCCCAAAGTTGTAAGCATCACCCATGCTGAGCAATGGGTTACGGCAGAGAGATTTTTGAAAAAAAAATGGACAGACTAAGAACCTTCTCCTTCAGGAGGAAGGCATGAATTTTCTGTGTCTCCAGTCTACAGCACAGAAAAAAAACATATCCTGTGTAAGGACCGTTGTGGGATTTTTGTAGTTTATAGTGAAACCCACACCTGCCAGGAGTTGGAGGATGAAGTGCAGATTTTGAAGAAGAATTTCTGGACAGGGTGTCTGGATCAGTAGGTTGTCGAGGTAGGGGAAATCTGGATTCTCTGAGTGTGACAGAACACACTTTGTGAGCACTCTTGGAGCTGTGGAAAGTCCAAAAAGTACAGCATTAAACTGAAAACTCAAGGAGCCAGAGGAAAACATGAGGAATCTCCTGCAAGAAGGATGAATACATTTGTTTAAGTAGGCATCTTACTGATTTAGTGACACTAAGAAAGCTTGGGTGAGGATAAAAGGCAGAAGTGTAAATTGAGAACATATTGAAAGATATTAATTTCAAGTATATGTTTAGGAGAGAGAGGTCTAGGACAGGTCTCCACTGCCTTCTTTCACTGACACTAGAAAAACTGAGTAATATCCTTTTCCCATGAAGTCCTTTGGAACTTGCTCGATGGTGCTCGAAATGATTCAAGAGGTCTTGAACAATGGGAGCAAAAAGAGATATTTGGTTGTGAGGGGGCTGTGGCATCCCTTTCAGAGGGGAATATTTTCCCAGGATATGGCATAACTGTTCTTGATGATGGACAGGAATCACTTTGTCTGTGGCAACAGCTTCCCACTTAGCCAGGGAGAGCAAAAGTCTTTGGGAAAAGCTAATACAGAGGCTGAGGGCAGGAAGTGAGGTGCTACAGACATAGTCATAGATTTTTGCTTCCAAAGGAAGGTCTCCCTGCTGGAGGTTCCCTGTAAGGTTTATCAGACTACCTTTTCCTAGGAAATTTTTCTTTGTTTCTGAGCTGTCCTATGACCCCTTCCATTGAAGGAGGTAGATTTAGAAGGGTAGTTCTTATAGTATCTAGGAAATAAGGAGAGTAGAATCTGTAGTCTTTCATAGTCTTACCTTGGTCTTGTAAAGTTTTAAACAAACTTGCAGCCTTAGGACCAAACAGTAAGTGTTTGTCTAAGAGAAAGTCTAAAAGCTTTGATTTGAAATCCTCACAGATAGGTGGAATGCAAAGCCATGCATATCTGCAAATAAGAGATCCAGTGACGGCTACCCTTGAGGAAGCATCTACAGCATCCTAACTACCTTAATGCTTTACCTGGATATTTAAGTGGCCTGGGATAGTAAGCTCTTCATTTCATGTTTAGACTCTGCTGTAGAAGGGTCCAGCATAACTTTGTTTAAAGAACGTAGGACAGAGTTCAAGTACTTTATCATTTGATTCTGGTAGTTAACTGCTCTAAAAGCAAGGGTAGCAGAGGTGTAAATCTTTTTCCCCATATATTCACAGCCCTACTATCTTTGTCCATAGTTAGGGCACTAGCACTAGTCAAAAGCTTAGAGGACTTATCTGAAGAGAAATACTGTAGAAACTGGTGTTTGAGAATCAGATGGAGATAAGGTGGATTTAAAGGCATTCCAGAAAGCCTCAAAGACAGAGGGAACTGGAGAAGGGGCAGATCTACCAATCTCCAGGAGACTGTAATATCTCTTCTGAACATCAGGGATCTGACTGGACTGCCTTCAAAGTGCTTCATCATGTTCTGGATAGACTTCCCAAACAAAGCTTCCTCAATAGGGGAAGATAGTGACAGGAAGTCCTCACCATTGGAAGAGATTTGTCCTGGAGAATGTAGGTGAGAGGAATAGTCTAGAGAATGGTCAGAATCATAGTCTTGTTGTTCTTCAGAAGAAGAGGAAATCAGCATAGATTTTAGAGGAGTAGCCATGGTTCTAGAGACCCAAAGGTGGGAGGTTTTAAGGCTATAATAACTTTGAACATCCCCTCCCCTGTCAGAAGTCTATCCATTCCTTTTCCTGAGCTCCTGAGGGACAGGCCATATGCTTAGTCTTCTGTTTTTAGCTGTGACGTCTACCTGGATGAGACGCTAAGGTTTGGAACCCTGTCTAAGTTCTATTAGACAGCCTGGGATCTCTTCTGCAACTAAAATTTGAGGAACTCCATGAAGTCACTTGGAAATGATGAGGTGCAGTTCATTGGGCATATCAGCAGTCTGCTAAGACTCAGAAGCAAAACTGGCTAGTGAAAGGGTCTCAGTAGATGGCAACTGAGAGGAAACCTGGCATACCATGAGTTCTGGAACCTCAGCAGGTATGTCAGAGTCTGAAACACTATGGATCTACTCGAGGTCTCTGTGTTCTTCTTTGGCAGCAGACAGACACCTGAGGATGCGGAGTCTGCCCTTTCAAACCAAGCCAAGTATTTAAGACACAGAGTGTCTACAAGTGTGTTGAGTGTGAAAAGCCTTGATGTTAAGGGTTTTGGAAATGAATGATTTACAGACTCAGCAAGATTTGTGACTATGTCCTGGGTTAAGGCAAAAAAGACACTTGGTATGCAAGTTCTTGTACAGAATCCTCACTTACAACTCAATTGACAACACCACCTTTCAATAAAATTGTGTTAGTAAAAAGAAAAGTTCCTCAATGGGGCATTTATCTGGATAAACGAACGATGCAAAGGTACCAATGACCATACGGCGATCAGTCCAGTGGATGCATGACCTGTGTTCGGGCTGGCTGTGATACAGTCTAAGGATCCAGACTTGTAACATCCTTCTTTATACCCCAGTGTATATGATCTGAGGCCATGCATTGGATGTACAACCTCAGGAAGGTAAAGCTTTGGTACCCTAGCTGGAAATCAGTGGTGACAACCCATATGTCAGGTATACTGCAACACTGTTTCAATCAGGACATCAGAAGATGTTTGAATTCCTCACTGTCTCAGTGGCATTTTGGATTATCTGCCAAGGTAACCAAGTACTGGCCAGCTTTCAAAAAGCTCAAACTCTCCTCCCTTTCTCTTTCTGTATCAGTTGATTACTGAGCACAGCCTGAGAGGGAACCCTTTAGCTGTCAATGGAAGTGTGTGTTCAGGCGTTTTTGCTTCCACCAAGGAAAACTAGAATCATCCCCCAGGAGTAAATTTGCAGCTAATCACAATAGCATATAAAATCCAAATCCAACAACCACCAAATCAAAGAGGTTGAAACCCACCTCAGCTACATACAATATGGGAGAAGGTGGGTGGTTGGTGCCACTGAGGAAGTGACGAATTTGAACATCTGCTGTTCCAGTTAAGTAGGACTTATGCAACTGTACTATACAGATCATTTCTATTGCCTCAGTGGCAATAGATTCCCAAAGTTTGCCATACCTGGAAGGTGGAAGGATAACGATCCCAGAGCTCTTGGTCCTAAAGCAAAGCCCGGTCTGGACCTTGAAAAGGAATCCAGATTGTAGTGGTTTGTAAAAGTATGAACAGAGTTCAGGTTGCAGCCTCTAGAATGCTACTATAGTCCACTCCTTTTCAATACGTTTTCAAAGAGGATAAGGTCCTAGTCTAGTGAGCCTTAACCTTGCCTGTAAGAGATTTATAGGTTCATAGATTAGTACTAGGCTAACTGCCCTTGCGAGCCATTTTAAGCCTAGCCAATTATCCCCCTGTGAGATTCAAACCCTGTACCTTGTGTTTGCAAGGCAAACACCTTAACCATTAGGCCACCCTTTGGTGGGAGTAACAAAAAACAGCAGAGGAAAACCATCATCCAAGAGTTTGCTTAGAGAAAGACTGACCTTTCTTAGTCCCAGTACACAAGAGAAACAACTGTACAGAATTTCTAAAAGGCTTTGATCTGTCAAGGTAGTACCTAAGCTGCCCGTGCACATCCAAGGTATGTAGAATCTTTTCTCGCTTGTTTTTGGTATCAGGATGGAATACTGAAAGATTGATGGCTTTATGCTTTACTTAAGGCAAATTCAGAAAAAAAATTAGGCATGAATGACAGGTTAGTGTATAACAAAACACTGTCATTGTGAAAAATTACATAGGGTTGGACCCATCATGACAGCTTGCAGCACAGTGACTTGCCTTGCAGACGTCAGAGCAATGAAAAAACAGTTTTCCAATGAACCGTAAATCAACCTGAGTGGCAGGTACAAAAGGAGGTAAGGCCAATTTTTCAAGAACGAAGTTGAGATCCCATGGGAATATGAATTTGCTTTTGAGGGGGACTGAGAAGCAAAACTCCTTTCATAAACTGTTTGACCATACAAAGTGGCAAAAGAGGAAGATACATGGACAGATAAGCTGACATGGCCGCAAGAAGCACTTTGACAGAAATATATGATAAACCATCTGTAAAGTGCTCAGAGGCACCACCTAAAACAACAATTCAACTTGTAAACATAAGAATTTCTAATTGTAGGCTTTCTTGCCTCCTTATATACTGTTTGCATATTCTTATGGAACAAGTGTCTAAATGCTAGTAAAATAGAATCACCTAGGCTGTCAGTTGCAGTTGCTCTAAGATGGAGTCTACCGTTCACCCCTGATGAGCAGAACTGTGTGAGCAGATCCAGTTTGTGAGAAAGCTTGTGGTAATTCCCCTTAGCCAATTCGATTGAGAAGAATAACCAACTTTATCTGGCCTGAAAGGGTGGTACTACAATGATCTTTGGTAATTCTTTCCGAATCTTTGTAAGTACATTTGGAATCATTGGAAAGAGTGGAAATGCATAGAGGGACATTCCCTTCCATTGGAATTATACAACATCTGCTTTCAAGCATGGCTGTAAAGACATGTTGAACAAAATTTTTTCAGTTGTCTTTTTTGAAAGGGGGCAAACAGGTCTACTTGAGTGTTTCCCACATCTGGATCAAGTCCTGGAAGACCTTTACAAGGAGTTCCCACTTGTTTGGGTCTGTCCAGGATCTGCTTATTCTGTCTGCCACTGTACTTCGCTCTGAAATAATGTAAAATTCTTGAAGAGTCAGGAAAATGCTGCACAGCTAGCTCCCAGGTCATCACTGTCAAACAGCAAAGAGGGTATGAGCTAGCATCCTCTTGCTTGTTCACATACTAAATATCGGTAGTGTTGTCTGTGACTATTAAAAGATGACCTGGAGTCAATATGTGGTGAAAAACGTTTTAAGGCATGAATCACTGCCAACATCTCTTTAATGCTTGTGTGCTCTGACATGACCTGAAGACCCCTCAAGCCTTGCACTTGAATTCCCATGGACATTGCTCTCCACACAAAATCTGAAAAGTCCATCTGGACAGATTGGACTGAGGTCTGAAGACAGAAATGTAGTCTTGGATTCAGAAACAGGTAATCCCTCCACCACTGCAGTTCCGGTTTCACAAATCCCAGTACCAGTACCTGGAAATCCAAGGGATGAAGCTGCTGGGTATAACAATTCTTCAAATACCACTGACTTGTTTTTCATGTTTAGTTTGGGTAGTGGTGTCATGAGGATCACTAATGCCATGAGGCCTAGACGTTTGAGGAATTCTCTTGCTGTGGCCATGTCTAGAAAAGAGAAATTCAAGAAAATGCCCTGATAAGGTAGAACTTTGTCTTCTGGTAGGAAAGCCATCCTTTTTGCTGTGTCTGTCCAACACCCCAGGAAAACAATTTGTTGAAAGGGAGTGAGGAAGACATCTGAAGGTTTAATTTGAAGCCCAGGTGGGAAAGGAAGGATGCGCCTTGTCTAAAGACTCAAAGCACCTGGATACAGAATATCCACAAATCAGCAAGGTGTCTAAATAAGGAGAAATGTGGATACCTAAAGTTCTGTAATAGGCAACGACTGGGGCCAGACACTTTATAAACCCTTAACTTGCAGTCAATAACCCAAAGGGTAATGCAGAAAACTGATAATGTAGGCAAGACACAGCAAATCTCAAAAATTACCTGAAATTGTAGGCAACTGCAATATGATTAGCACCCATGAGATCTAGAGTCGCTACAAAACAGTGGTCTGGAAGCAACTCTAAGATCAACTGTAAGGTGAGCATTTTGAATTTCAGAACCTTTACAAAGGTGTTTATAAAGGACAAACTTAGAACAGGCCTCCAGGACTGCTCCTTTTTTGGTACCAAAAAGATTGTGGAGTAATATCCTTTGCCTTTGTGTATCACAAGCAAAGATTCTTATCCCTGCTTTTATCATGTGATGGAGCACTGCAAGAAACAACTTTGTCAAGTCTAGTGGGTGTGGGAGAATTCCCCTGAAAGGGGGAGGATTATCAATCCACTGCCAAGTGTACCCTTTCTGAATTATTCTCAGAACTCATTTTTAAACTCGCCTGTACCAGGCTGCTGTGTGTCCTTGGCTGAGCACCTACACCTTTACTTTCACCCTGACTTTCCCCTTGTGATTACGCCTCGGTGGACTCCTTCACCCAAACTATTACTCTACATCCTCAGCCAATTGCTCAAAGCATTTCAACAATCCCTGCTGACTCTACCAAGATTCTCCTTAGAGGAATTAAAGGAACTTTCACCCTGACTTTCCCCTTGTGATTATGCCTTGGTGGACTCCTTCACCCAAACTATTACTACATCCTCAGCCAATTGCTCAAAGCATTTCAACAATCCCTGCTGACGCTACCAAGATTCTCCTTAGAGGAATTCAAGGAACTTTCACCCTGACTTTCCCCTTGTGATTACGCCTCGGTGGACTCCTTCACCCAAACTATTACTCTACATCCTCAGCCAATTGCTCAAAGCATTTCAACAATCCCTGCTGACTCTACCAAGATTCTCCTTAGAGGAATTCAAGGAACTTTCACCCTGACTTTCCCCTTGTGATTACGCCTCGGTGGACTCCTTCATCCAAACTATTATTCTACATCCTCAGCCAATTGCTCAAAGCATTTCAACAATCCCTGCTGACTCTACCAAGATTCTCCTTAAAGGAATTCAAGGAACTTTCACCCTGACTTTCCCCTTGTGATTACGCCTCGGTGGACTCCTTCACCCAAACTATTACTCTACATCCTCAGCCAATTGCTCAAAGCATTTCAACAATCCCTGCTGACTCTACCAAGATTCTCCTTGGAGGAATTCAAGGAACTTTCACCCTGACTTTCCCCTTGTGATTACGCCTCGGTGGACTCCTTCACCCAAACTATTACTCTACATCCTCAGCCAATTGCTCAAAGCATTTCAACAATCCCTGCTGACTCTACCAAGATTCTCCTTAGAGGAATTCAAGGAAGTATGTGTACTTGCTGCCTAGCCGATATTCCATAGTCCGTAGCCCTGCTAGGTGTTCTGTTTGCTCCCAGCCAGGAAAACCAGCAGCCTAACCCCTCTTAACTTCCTATCTCCATTCTTCCCCCTCACCTAAATCCCTGACTTCTTGAGCTCCCCTCTCCCTTCGGTCTACGCCTGACCTGGGACTGCCCTGGTGCACTACGGTGCAGTTCTGCATTTGTCCACAAGATGGCAACCTCTCCCCACTAATATCTACTTCAATTCTCTTTCTCTAACATTCTCTTTAAACTCTCACTTTTCTTTCTTCCCTCTTTCTCTCTTATTACATTCGAGTCCATTCTACCCATTTAAAACTCTTTAAACTCTCTCTTTTCTTTCTTCCCTCTTTCTCTCTTATTGCATTTTAGTTCATTCTACCCACTAACTCCAGGTCCCCTCTACTTACCTTTCTGCTTGTCAACACACCACTGATAGGTTTTCGATCCTCTCCTGATCCCTTTGGTTCTGCTTTCTCCGTATCCTACTATACTGCTCTGCTCCCTCCTCTCCCCCCCCCTCTCTCCTCCTCATACCCATCTTATAATTCCTTCCTTAGGTATCAGAGTTATCTCTGACATTACAACGCTGCACACTCTTGGTCTCCTTCCCTCTCCCTATCTCCCCATCTCGCCCTCTCTTCCTCATATTCAATTTACTGCCTTGCCCAGGATACCCCTATCTTCCACTACCCAGCCATACTCCTGGGACTCTCCCCACTTCCTACCAGCCTCTATCTACCATATACTCTGACTCATCCATGTGATACTACTACATCTCACCTCCTAGCTGTATTGGAAATACAGCCTTTCCTGTCTGTACTTGACTATCCTTATTCCTGCCCCTCCCCCCTCCTCCAGAACTTCCTCCTGGAAGTTTTTGAAGTCCCTCCATAACTCTGGGTACCATTTTTAAACTCGCCCGTACCAGGCTGCTGTGTGTCCTTGGCTGAGCACCTACACCTTCAGTAAGTTACCTATTTGTTCTTTATATTTGCTGTATTCATTGTTTATGCTTTTATTATTTACTAGTTAAAGTTAAAACAACAGTTTATGCTTTTATTATTTACTAGTTAAACTTAAAACAACAGTTTTACTCTATATTGGTTATTGCCTGTGCCGGTAACTGAATTTGCTACTCCCTGCACTCCGTTTTGTTTTACTAAGCTATCAGGAATGTCCCTGGTCTAATGCTTTAAAGCTAATTACAGACTGTATGTCTCTGTATTGTTATCACAAGCTGCGACTATCATCTCAATGAGTGCACTGCTTCTGTAATTCAAATAATATAGAGATTACGAGTATAATTGTTATTGTAACGAAACTGCCATATTAAGGGTCTCATAGTGCTTGCTAGACTTTGCCTGTATTGCGACCTAACATTTCTAATTAGCGGTGTACATTTTAAACTCTGAAAAGTGTTGAAGCACAAAACAGTTTGGTTTACTGCGACTGTTCCTCGCCTATTTAGTTGTGCCTACTTGTTAAACGGATAATTTAGAGCTTGGATTCTGTTTATATGCATAAGTGTTGCACTAGCTTACTGCTTTGAACCATAGGATACTGCCCTGCCTCAGTACCAGTGCTTATTTGTACAACTAAATGTTTTTATGTTTGGATACTGTTTTACTGCATAATACTTAAGACGCTGTTTTACAAATGTGTTAAACACCGCGACATTGCCCGCCTTTTTAAAATAGAACCTTTGTGTGAAACGGAGTGTTCATCTAATGCTTCTAGCTCTCTAGAGGCTTGTTACTGCTTAAAAATACCTTGGGTGTACCAGAGCGTTTGTACAATGCTTCTATAGCTTTTAGAGGTTGTAATACTGTTTAGAAGTACCTTTGTATACAGCGAAGCGTTCATATAACGCTTCTAGCTTTTAGAGGTCTGAAACTGTTCAACTATATAATTACTCCTGACGGTGTCTTTAACTGCTTTAAACACAGTGGCATCGCCCAGCTATAGAAGAACCTGTGTGCAAAATGGAGGCTCATATATGCTTCTGATCTACCTTAAATGTACTCTGCCAACGGCAACCATTATATGCTGGAATTTAAAAAAGTGCCCCACTCTGTTAAATTGCTCACTTTAAGGCTGTTCAAGGCCATTTAAGGATAGCAAATTGTAATACTGTGCAGTGTAGACGTGTGTACTGTTTTACTCCCTACAACTGTTTTTGTCTCAATCCATCTATTTCCCAATGTGATTTATTGTATTTCAGTACTACTAATAATTGTTGATTCTTCTGCTTGTGCACTAGGGATACTGTGTTAATTACCACAACAACTTATTTCTCACTTTTCTCTTGTTCTCCAGCTTTCACCCTGACTTTCCCCTTGTGATTACGCCTCGGTGGACTCCTTCACCCAAACTATTACTCTACATCCTCAGCCAATTGCTCAAAGCATTTCAACAATCCCTGCTGACTCTACCAAGATTCTCCTTAGAGGAATTCAAGGAAGTATGTGTACTTGCTGCCTAGCTGATATTCCATAGTCCGTAGCCCTGCTAGGTGTTCTGTTTGCTCCCAGCCAGGAAAACCAGCAGCCTAACACCTCAACTTCCTATCTCCATTCTTCCCCCTCACCTAGTTCCCTGACTTCTTGAGCTCCCCTCTCCCTTCAGTCTACGCCTGACCTAGGACTGCCCTGGTGCACTACGGTGCAGTTCTGCATTTGTCCACTAGATGGCATCCTCTCCCCACTAATATCTACTTCAATTCTCTTACTCTAACATTCTCTTTAAACTCTCACTTTTCCTTCTTCCCTCTTTCTCTCTTATTACATTCGAGTCCAGTCTACCCACTTAAAACTCTTTAAACTCTCTCTTTTCTTTCTTCCCTCTTTCTCTCTTATTGCATTTTAGTCCATTCTACCCACTAACTCCAGGTCCCCTCTTTCTGCTTGTCAACACACCACTGATAGGTTTTCGATCCTCTCCTGATCCCTTTGGTTCTACCCATGTCACCTCAAGTGGCTCACGCCACTCCCCTAACCCTGCCCCCAAATTCCACCCGCCCCCAGCACCTCTACCTTTATCTCCCCATAGCCACACCCCCCATATTACTAACTTATCATTCTCCAATACTCTACAAACACCCATTGCTGCTCCCGCCCATTTTACACCAATCATTCTTCAATACTTTGGAAACACCATCTCCTCTTCCCTCCAACACTAATTTCATTTACATTCCATAGACTTATCACCAAACCACTTATATTCCTTTACTATCTCACTCCCACTCCCATAACACTTAACTACCTATCCTTCATAACTCTCTCACTATAACCTCCATTTAGACACTAATAGCTCTCACATACAATTTCTCTCTCACCTCCACATACAATTTAATCAACTACTTAATAACTACACTTAGCTCCACTTCATCATGCCTTCAAAACCTACATTCTTCTTCTCCTCCTTCTTACTAACTCTACTACTTACCTTAACCTATCTCTACCTCCTCACACAGCCCAGTTATTCCTACCACTCCCAATCCTTCCATGTAACTAACCATCTTATCCCTTCACTAACACACTCATACATCCCAATCTTGCCCCATCTTTGTCCTATAATAAACCTTCTACTTTTCCCATTTAAACTCATACCCACCCAGAAACAGTCTACCCATTTAACCATCTCTAAATCCTATAAAAACACCATAGAACTAAATCTATTCTCAAGACTGTGCATATACTTCACCAACTCAAATATATATTCCATTCCAACCTTTTATCAGGCAATATCCATCCTAACCCTGGCTCTTCCACCTCAACAATTAAAGACAAATCCATACTACTCACCGCCCTAAACTCTCAAAGTATAGTTAACAAAATCCCAAACCTCCATGCCTGGCTAACACACCATAAACCTGACATCCTATCCATATCAGAAACATGGTTAAAACCCCATATAAAAGACTCAGAAATAATCCCACCAAACTATTCTATTATCAGAAGAGATAGGTCTCTCAAAAAAGGGGGGGGGTTAGCTCTCCTCTACGCAACCTCCGTTAGTCACTCCCTATAACAAACCTACTCCTCAATTTAATAACGATGAACTACTCTTAACACTACTTCAAGTTAACAAACACAAATACATATGTATAGCCACACTCTACATCCCCCCAGGAGATAATATTTCCACACTCGAAGACATACCCTCCTGGCTTACCAACAACATTAGCTATGAAACAATAATCTTAGGGGACATGAATATTAACTCGGCCGCCATTCAGTCTCCCACTAACCCACTTAACATTAACCTACATAATTTTACACAACTAATCACCTCTATAACACACCAAACAAAAACCCTCTCCAGTGGCAGTATCTTGGACTGGATCTTAGTCTCACATCCCCACTATTTCGCCAGCAGTGGAACTCTTCCAGATCCACTTGGTGACCACATACCCACTTTCACTCACCGGCTTCCCCTACTCCCACACCGCACCCACAACTATATTCCAATCCGTAATCATAAAAACTTTAACCCATCTACCTTTAAAACTCCCTAAAAGCAATAAACTGGAATTGTCTAAAAATACTACCCTTAGATAATGCTGTTGCTCACTTCAACACCACATTCTTAGAACTAGACCTCCATGCTCCTCTAAGAACGAAGAGAATAAAAACCAAAACCTACCCTTGGCTTACCAAAAATACACTAGCAACAAGGAAGCAAAGAGATAAAGCCTGGACAAAGTACCAGAAAAATAAGACCCCCCTCATTCACAACGAATATAAAACACTTAGAAACAGGGTAAAAAAAGCTGATCATCTCTGATTGACAAAATTACTTCTCCATTCTCCAAAGCAATAACAAAACAAATCCTCAGAAATTCTGGAAAGGCATCTCCACCCTACTTAATCCCAGTAAGACTGTTTCCCCCACCCCAGACCCTAATGCCCCAGATATCAACTTAGCTACTCAATTCAACTCTTTTGTCATTGAATCTATCTCCAAATTAACTTCTTCCTTCTCTAACAACACACTCTCAAACTCTCCTCCTTTCCCCCCCACCAACACTCCACCCAGCACTACTACCTCTCCCCCACCCATATCTACTAAATCTTTGCCATCCACCTCCTCTCCTACTCTCATTTCCTCATCTTCCTCACCCCCTTTACCAACCACCCCTCTCCTACTACCTCTTCCTCATCATCTTCACCCCACAACACCCCCTCTCCACACTCTCCTCCATTCTCATTAAAACCTATACCCACTTCTACCATACAAAAACTCCTCCAGAAACTAAAACCATTTACCAACACCCCTGATGATATCCCTTCCTACTTTCTTAGCATAGCTGCTGAAGCAATTGCTTACCCCATTAGCATACTAATCAATCACTCAATCCAAGAAAGCATAGTTCCCCAAATCTGGAAAAAAGCCTTTATCACACCTTTACATAAAGGTAGCAATAATAACAATGTTACTAACTTCTGCCCCATTACTATCCTGTCCCCCATCTCTAAACTCCTTGAAAAGTGTATCCAACTTCAACTTCTACCATATCTCATAGATAATCACCTACTATCTCCCACACAACACGGATTCAGACCTAATCACAGCACTATGACAGCTCTCCTCTCCTTCCTCGAAACTGTAAATAAAGCCCGGGACTCTGGCCTTATTGTCTCTACCCTTCTACTCAACCTCTCTAAAGCCTTTGATACTATATCACATAACCTGCTTCTAACCAAACTCTCAAAACTTAACCTATCTCCCCCATCAATGAACTGGTTCTCCAACTACTTATCAAACAGATATCAAGCAGTAAAATGGAAAAAGGCAACCTCCTCTTTCCTTAACACCCCAACTGGAGTCCCCCAAGGCTCCATATTAGGTCCACTCCTCTTCAACATATTCATAAATGATTTCCACAAGGTGATCCCTCTTTCCAACATCATCCAATATGCAGATGATTCTACCATTATCTGCACTGCCACATCTATCCCAACACTCCTAACGCTAACTCAGGATGCTTTTTCTACCACTGAACAATGGATGAAAACAAATCACCTAGCACTCAACGCCTCTAAAACCAAATTAATGATATTCACCCCCACTAAAGTCAACTCTTTTAATACAGAGACATTCTCTATCAACAGTCAAGATAACACTCAGCTAGAACTGGTGACAGAGACAAAATTGCTAGGAGTCCAAATTGATAACCAACTAAAATTCAACTCCCATCTACAAATAAATATAAAAAAAAAACATCAAAAACTAGGGATGCTCTATTGACAAAATCACTATCTTACAACTGACACTAAAATCACTCTCTCTACTTCCTTTCTAATTCCATCCCTTCTCTATGGAGCTCCACTTCTAACTAATCTACAAACCTCCCTGAAAACACAACTTTCCTCCTGCTACAACAAAATTGCAAAATTCGCTACCAGCCAAAAGTCCTCAACCCACCACTGTTCCTCTCTCCAGCAATTAAAATGGCTAGAACTACCCAGTCATCTCACCTATACTCAACTATCCCTCGCACATAAGCTTATTCTCAACCCCACCGTCTGTCCCTCCCTGTCTTCTGTATTTAAAATGCACATACCTGACAGAATATTAAGGTCTAACAACCAAAATCTATTAGAAGTGTATAAACCAACCCGTCCCACTGGCAAAAATCTTCTATCACATGGCCTAGCTCAACTCTGGAACTCTCTACCTCCATCTACCTGTATCACCTCTAACCATTTTATTTTCAAAAAATCTCTTCACTCACATCTTCTATCTCAGTGGGAATGCTCTTGCTCCCACCCCTCATAACTAATACTGGGTATTTCCTTTTCCTTTCCTTTCTCCTGCTTATACCCTTGATTTCACTCTAACATTTCTACTAACTCTTATATTATTATTACTATAGTATCTGCAAGAATATACTACACTATACCTCATAAGTGTAGGACTCAATATGTAATGACTTCTTATTTTTAATTGTAAAATCCTGTTTAATCTGCTTCTCATATAAGTTTTAACTCTTGTTGAATTAATTGTAATTGTTTGTTTATTATCTGTATTGTCTACTCAAATTTTTTTTTACAATGTCTAAACATGTCAAAGAACCTATTGTAACCTAAAATGTCTGGAGCTTTTCTCCCCAGGACTCCATTGAAAACGGGTTCATCTTGACCCAATGGACTATCCTGGTAAAACAATTGCAAATAAAATAAAAAAAAGAAATAATTTGTCTGAGACCACTTGTGGCCAGGGTGCAGGACAAAGAGAGAGCCTGGGAGAAGTAGGAAGAGAAAGAAAGGTAGGGGTGCTGTGTGACTTGGCACAGTTATTCCTTTGTACGGGTTGATCCTTTTTGTGGAAAAGAACACCTCTTTCTTGGTTTTGAAGAATGACCCTACTGCCATTTCCTTTTAGATCCCACACTTTTGTCCTGAGGGAAATTTTGCTTGTTTTCCCCTTGAAAGAAGATGTCTTGTTTGGGGAGAACATGAAACATTCTAGATACCCAATGCATTAATTTGTCTCTATCATCCCACTGTTTGAGAATCTATGTATTAGAGGGCCCAAACATCAATTCAGAACTTAAAGATGCATTCAAAATTTTGGCTTTTAAATCATCAGGGAAGTTCTGATTATGTAACCAAAAATACAGTTTAAAAACAACAGAAGCAGCAGCATTTTTGAGACACGTGTCTGCACATTCAAGCACGCTTACCAATCATGTTTCGAAACTTGAGTCAAATTAGAGACAACCTCATTCATATAAGGCTTTTGCTCTGCAGGTAAGGCTACAGCAAAATCACTCAAACTGTACACACACTATAAAATAAACTTCCACATATCCCTTTGACAATTTAACATTTTACGGGCCAGATTTCTAAAAAGAGACATCATTTTGCCATTAAGATCTATCATGTTCCCTCTTTATCAAGGGGCATTGGATTAGATGAAGCCAATGACTTATTATTTGAGCAGGCAGCTAGGAAAACCACAGTTGGGACACCAGTCAAATAAGAAATGAGTCATGTCCTATCCAAGGAGACCCTATATTTTCTCTGAGCCTTTTCTATGGCCTTCTGGAATAGCTACTTGTGTCCTGCAGGCAGCTTTATCAGCATCTTCCAAGGAAGCCAGAGAGAGGGGGGTTAGCCAAAGAACTGGGCAGTTCATCATCTATAAGGTCATATACCCTGCCTAGCTCTGAAGTAGTTCCAGACTACTCCCAAGCAAAAACATCACAAATCTAAGAATCATCTGAGAAACAGTGAAAACGTGTTTGGACTTAAGCTTAGGTTCACATTCGAAATAATCAAAGTAACTGGACTCCATATCAACTAGGAAATCACCATTGTTCTCATCAGATTCCTTATTATTATTTGAAACAAAAGAAAGGTCAATAGTCAGACTAGCATTAGAGCCATGTATTGGAACACAACCACCAGAATTAACTCTCTGCAGAACACTCAGTCAAGGAAACCAAATGAGACTTATAAAGAGCTATAATCTGATTATCAGCTGGATGACAAAGCTTCTGTTTCTTTTTCTTGTGAACTTCACCCCTAGATACATTATCTGGGGGCAGAGTATTAGGTCTGGCAAGGGATCTTAACTCCTGCACTTAAAGGGTTTGGTTCTCCCATACCTGCAGCAGGTAGTGGAATCTCTTACTATAGGCTGAGGCATACTTCATTTTATTTCTGTTTGGGTGAAACCAGATTTGATTGAGGAAGGTATCACAGTTGGATCCATTAAGTAAGGGGAAAGAACATAAACCAGCATAATAAACTGCCAATACTGGATACTGTATTACAATAAGCACTAAAAGTTTCTAGTGATAAGTATGTCCTCAAACAGCTAAACTCTGCCAAAATGTGCTATTATAACAAAAAAGTATGAAATCTGTTTAGAAGTCTTTTACAACTGACAGAATTTAAAAGAATTTCCAGTACACAAAGTTCAAACACCAAAGCAACCAATGTGCCAAACCATTTAAAATAGCTCCATACACTTTAGTAATGTTAAACTTCCATAAAATAATGTCTAACAGCATTTTAAACTATATTTCCTTGCCATATTGAGAGAGTAAAATCTCAATAATACACTCAAAATAACTTCATTAACAGTAAAATACCAACCTAATGTTAACACTCAGAGCAGAGTCATGCATATATTAAGTAATGCATAGATGCTGAAAAATCCAAGTTCTGCAATATTTTCCTATTAAAAGATGAAAACAAAGCAGACTAATAACAGTAAAGACAGACCTCTAGTGAATATCAGGACACACACACTGCACTTCCGAAAGAAATACTGAGCTTCCTCAGAAAGAGTAAAAACAAACATTTGTCAAAGATAAAAGCCAAATATTTCCCACAGCAATTATTGTAAACACTAACAAAAATAAAACACTAACAATAAATATTTTTAAATACACAAACATATAAAGAAAATAAATGTAAATAAAATGAGTGGAAGGGGGACTCCAAATGAAGCTTATCTGCACAGTAAGCTGGAAAACTCAGCAGTGGGTCCTGTGAAAAGTCAAAGGACTTTCTTCTTTGGGTGACAAAAAAAAAAAAAAAAAAAAACACTAAACACTCAGTTCCTGTGACAGCTAAAGGCTTCCCTCTCAGGATATGCTCAGTCAATCACCTATCAAAAGGAAGAGAGAGGGAGAGGAGTCTGAGCTTTTGAAAGCTGACCAGTACTGGTTCACCTTGGCAGAGAACCAAAAATGCCACTGAGGCAGTGGGAATGATGAACATCAGACAGTATTCTTGTGGAAGTGGGAAAGAATAATGTGATACAGATCTGGAAAGCTTCATTTAACAATGTTTTAAAAGGTGTGTGTGTGTGTGTGTGTGTGTGTGTGTGTGTGTGTGTGTGTGTGTGTTTGTGTCGGGGGAAGTACCAACATCTTGGAAGAAAACTGTGGTGGTTGTACTACCTAAAAAGGGGGAAAAAAAAGTTCTGTTCTTACCATAATGTTCCATGTTTGTTGTCCTTTATTTCACCTTCCTTCTTTCTGGTTGGCTCCGACTTGGCCACTTCTAAAGCTGGAAGAGTCCTTACTGGCTTGAGGCTAACCCCTCATTCCAGCATGCATAGCGGATCTCGTTTGTGGGAATGAACCACTAGATAGGAAATTATGAATTACCCAATAAAAGAGGTAACTAAATAATAAGACTCCTTGTACCAACAACAACAGGAAAACATGGTGACAAGGAGAATACCAAAGGTTAAAAGGCAAAGGAAACTCAGCCAGATCAGCCAAAAGGTAAATTCCTCTCAATCATCCAGGATGGGGAAGGGGGGGGGGGCACAAGAAGGAAGGCGAGACAAAGGACAACAAACATGGAACATTAGGGTAAGAACATAACTTCTTTATGTTATGCTGTCCATCTTGCCTTCCTTGTTTCTGGTTGGGACAGCTTCCCTAGCAAGTAAATCCTGGGTGGCTGACTGGAAAAGAGACTGCAGAACTGTGGAACCAAAGGATGCCCTGTTCCGAGAGGCCATGTCCACTTTGCAATGAGTAATGAAGGTATGGGGAGTAGCCCATGTTGCTGCCATGCAAATAGTATCTAAAGAAAGTTTAGCTTGAAAGGCTATGGAGGTAGCCAAGGACCTAGTGGAATGTCCCCTCACTTTTCCTGGGACTGACACATTCCGAGACTCATAAACATAAGTAATAGTATTGGACAGCCATTTTGAAAGAGTCACTTGGAAACTGATGAGCCTTGTTTGCTCTGAGAAAAAGATACAAACAGCTGATCTGATTTTCTCATATTCTTGGTCCTTTGAAGATAAAATCGTAACTGCCTGTGGACATCCAATTGATGTAATTTGTTCTCTGCCTTTTTGCCATAATTTGGAAAGAAACCAGGAACTTCAATTCACTGATTCAAATTATAGTCTGAGCAGACATTTGGTAAAAAGGAAGGATTAATCCTAAGAGATACTCTATCCTTGTGAAAGATCATATAAGGTGGGCAGATGGTAAGTGCCTGTAACTCAGAGACCCATTTAGCTGATGTAACCATAATCAAGAAGAGGGCCTTCCATGATAAGAACTTCAAAGCACAAGAAGCAGCTGGTTCAAAGGGAGGAAGGATCAGAGCAGCTAGTACTAGGTTTAAATCCCAAGGATGGAGAGGTTCTCTGATAGGAGGCCTTAACAGTGTAGCACCTTTCAAAAAGACCTTGCATAACTTATGGGACATGACATTTGAACCTAGAAGACCCACATGAAAATTAGAAATCTCAGCCAGTTGAACACGAATCATTAGCAGCCGCTGCTCCTTTTTCAAAGGTTTCAGCCAGGAAGTCCAACATTTTTGCAATTGGAGCTGTAAAGGGATCAGTGTCAATTTGATCGGCCCAGAGGGAGAATCTCTTCTATTTACTAGCATAAAGCTTCCTAGTAGTTGGTTTATGGGAAGAGACTGAAACATGCTGAACCATAGGAGAGATATCAGGGAGCCTGGCTAGGATCGGAAGTGGAGAAGCCAAGTTGTCAGCTTGAGAGTTTGAGTGGAAGGATGAAGAGCACCCGACTGATATGTTAGAAGGTCCGGAACCGGGTCCAGAATCCAAGGCTCCTCCTTCAGGTAATGCGAAAGAAACAGGAACCATATCTGATGAGGCCTGTAAGGAGCAATGAGGATCAGCTTGCAACTCAACAACTTTGCTTTCTGAAGAACTTTTGGAATTAAAGGAAAGGGGTAAAGCATAAAGAATCCCGGAGTGCCAATCGTGGACCAGTGCATCTCTAGGTGACTGTCCCAGAGGGGGAGCTAGGGCAAAATAGCTGCTGCATTTGTTGTTCATATGAGAGGCAAAGAGATTACAGCGTGGCCGGCCCCATCTGCAGAAGATCATATCCGCCACATCTTGTTTCAGAGACCACTCGTGGGGCATGAGAATTGCCCCGCTGAGCTTTTCCGCTATCACGCTGGACTTCCCCGGAATGTGCATTGCAACCAGAAAACGCTGAGAGGAGATTGCCCATTGCCATACTCGAAGGGCCTCCCAACATAAGGGATAAGATTTGGTTCCGCCCTGTTTGTTAATGTATCCCACTACTGACATGTTGTCCATCTGAATTGCTATATGGCCCAAAGGGAGAGAGTCGTGAAGTGCTTGCAATGCTAATAACACCACTCTCATCTCCAGGACATTGATGTGCAAATGGTACTCGTGAGGCTGCCAAGTTCCTTGGACTGTCTGTCCCAGATAATGCCTCCTCCACCCTATCTGGGAAGCATCCGTGGTCACTGTGGCTACCGGAAGAGGAGCTATAAAGGGTTTGCCCAGAGTAACTAGGGGAAAGTGGAGCCACCACTGTAGATCCTTCTTGCAAGTATCCATAATTAAGATAATGTGTGACATTGGCAAGTCCTGATATGACCACCGAGTGAAGAGGAGCCATTGCAGAATCCTCATGTGATAACGGGCTAACGGAACTAGAGTAAAGGCAGCTGCCATTAACCCCAAGATTTTCAGGACAAATCGAGCCTGAACCTTTGATTTTGACAAAAGAAGAGACACCCGACCTCAAATGGCAAGCACCCTTTCTTGTGGAAGCTTGGCTATTATGTCTCTTGTATTTAGCTGAGCGCCTATGAAAGTAATACACTGAGAGGGCAACAAGGCAGATTTTTCATAATTTATTGTGATTCCTAGGCGTGCACAAGTGTGAATCATGTGGTTCCTGGCCCTTAGGAGATGATGCTTGGTGATGACAGTGAGGAGCCAGTCTAGATAAGGAAACACCTGGAATCCCAAACGTCTCAGGTGAGCCGTGACTACTGCCATACATTTGGTGAACACCCTGGGGGCTGTGGTGAGACCAAAGGGCGGAGCTCTGAACTGAAAATGACTGGCTCCTAGCCGGAAGGGTAAATGTCTCCTAGACCACCTGCCCATTTTTTATATGGTAGCACACGTCCTGGAGATCGATAGAGCACATCCAATAGTCCTGACCTAAAAAGGGTAGGATGGACTGCAGTGTCACCATCCGGAACTTGGTCTTCTTTACTGACCTGTTTAACTTGCTGAGATCCAAGATACATCTCCAGTTCCCTGTCTTCTTTGGAACTAAAAAGAATTTTGAGCAAGTTCAGGATTCTATCTGGTCTGCGGGGACTTCCTGAATGGCTCTTTTTTGCAGCAAAAGTTTTTACTTCAACATCTGCTTGATCCCGAAGATTGGGTGGAACATCTGGGATTGTTGATTTTTGACTTCTTGGGGGTGCGTGGGTGAAGGGAATTTTGTAACCTCTGGATATTATGCACCATACCCATTTGTCTTCTGTTATATCTTGCCAGGCTCTTGGGTACAGTGAAAGTCTGCCCTCGACTGCCTCCAGAGGTGAGCAGCTGGGCAATCCTTCAGGGATTCTGAAAGGGTCTGGCAGAAAACGTATCCTTGTCGCCCTGTTGTGGATCCCCCCCTGCCGTGAGGTTGGCGTCTCCCATTATTATTTCCCCCTCTGCCTCTGGGGGAATTATCTCCACGAGTGTCCAGCGAGGCTCCCTGGGATTTACAAAACCACATTTTCCCACTCTTTTGGCCTTTGGGATAAGGCCGAGATGGAGTGGAAAAACGGACTACTACGGCAAAGAGAGTTTTGCCATCACATTCACTCCTGGTAAGAGTCTTTCGAACATGCGGCCACAACAAGGCCGAGCCGTCAAAGGGAGTGGTCGTAAAAGAGGACTTGAAGGGCTCTGCAAATTGACAAAGGCACATCCAGGAATGTCTGCGAAGAGCCACTCCTGTGCCAGCAGCCCTACTCGCTCTATCTGTTGCGTAAGAAATCAAGCGCATGGAGGAGTTGAGAATGGAGGTTAGGGTCACTAGCCGATTGGCCGACTTGGAAGCCGCTCCCTCAGTTGAAAGATCCTGGAGGACATCTCCCAGCTCTTTAAGGAGATCCCTCTGAAGCCTTGTAAAATGCGTCAAGTAGTTCAGCGACCGAAGAGTAAAGGCCGCTGAAGAGAAAACATGCTTCCCATACCTATCCATGGCTCTAGACTCCTTGTTTGGTGGATGGATATAACAGGAAGTCTCCGCAAGTTCCTTCTTGGTGTCAGCAGCCACCACCATAGCATCAAGTGGCACTCCTTTAGAGAGGAAGGTCTTGTCATCTAGTGCAATCATGTATTTGTTTGGCCTTCTCGGAATGGGCTCCATGGACTCTGGAGCACTTCACGCCTTTCGACTCACGACAGACAAAAGTGGGTCGAAACGTGGAAAGACCCGGAGGTGGAAGGTCGGGAACCAAATGCTTCCAGGTACATGGACTTGTCCTCAGAAGGGGCAAGGGATTTCCAGTTTTCCCTCTGCCTAAGGATCTCCAGAATGTCTGAGAATGAGACATCTTCAGAGGGGGACCGCGGGGACCCTTCCGAGTCATCCAAGTCCATGTCAGAGGTGACGGACTCAGGGGAGTCCACGTTTCCTTTTACATTTTTTCTTCCTGGGAAACTCCTCCGAGGCATGCTCAGGAGAGGTCTCGGAAGAAGAGGGGTCACCCTGTGGGGCATCCTGGGGCATCGGTTCCCTACACTTGGGACGGAAAGAAGGATCTGAGGCAGACACAGGTATTGACGGGGACGGAGCCAATGGAGCCGAGGGTGGGGCCATCTCAGTGGACAGCACACTCCTCATCACCTCGAAGGCACCGCGATCTGGAACTGAGGGAGGCTCTGGCTCCAATAATCCTGGAGACCTCCTCCGCACCGAAGGCGATGGCTCTGAGGCAGATGTGGGAGCCAAACTCACCTGTGTCGAAGCTCCAAGAGGGACAGCAGGGTTGGACAAAGGTCCGATGCCACTTCCCCCCTTGGAGCCGAAGAGGGAGTCTCGGCGCCCAGACCTCTCGAAGGAGCAGACTGTCGAGGAGGTCGGAGCGAATGTTGGAACCGACAGAGCAAGGGTCGTCGGAACCGACTGTTCCACGCTACTACCTCCATGCACTACGGCTCTGAACTGGATGCAGTCGGAGGAGAAACTGAGATAGGGGCTGGACCGGGCAATGCAGCCACTTCCTTCTGGGCTGGCCCTGACAACAATTGAGCAAATACCCGTGTCTTGAGCAGCCTCTTCACCACTCTCTCCACATCATCATCCGATAAACTCCTGGATGATCGAGAGGAGTGGGCCAGGGACCGGTGACTACCTGCTGCTGATTGTAAAAGTGGCGAGTGAGGCATGATCTCACCGGGTGCAAGGAAGGAGATCTTTACCTCTTTTAAGTCTGGGACGGCTCCGAAGCCACAGATGGAGCCGCTGGAGCAGAGCAATCCTCAGAGCCAACAATCCACTCTGAAGGATCCGAAGATTTAGATTTTGCCTTTGTCAGCAACGAAGGCGGAGCCGATGAAGATGCTTTTCTATCATCATTTTTGGAAGGCTGAGTAACCGATACAACCTCAACCTGAGGTTTTAACAACCCTCTTTCAAGATCAGTTTGTTGCACCACTCTAGCAACACCCATGCACTGAAGGCATGGCACAGAGAGCACGAGTCCTGAAGGTGGACCGCACCTAAACAGTAAACGCAACTCATGTGCCCGTCCGTAAGGGACATTTTTTGGCAACACGAATTGCATTTTTTAAAGCCTGACTGCTTTGTAGATTCTTTAGACATAATTACACAGAACGAGTGAAGCGTAATAAAGTAAAGAGACTTTTTTTTTTTTTCCAGACAAAAAGATAAGGAGAGGGTAAGCCTCTGAATTAAACAGCTACTGCTTCCAAAGGGAGAAAGTCTCTAACTTAAATGGCTTCTCCCTAAGAAGCAAGGAGGGAAAAAGGGAAAGAAAACTCTGAAGAAAAACGGGCCGCCGAGAACACACAGAAAAAACAAGGCTGAGAGGAAATGACGGCCTATGAACACAAACAACAACTGTAACAAGTATAGGGGTGATATGACAGTTAAACTCTAACTAATAATGCAAATTAGCCCTGAACAAACAGCAATTTTGACAGAAAAATAGACTACTTAGTCTGAGCCAGCAGAAGACAATCTCGACGCTGCAAGCAGCAAATGAGATCTGGGTAGCTACCGCTATGCATGCTGGGATAAGGGGTTAGCCTCGAGCCAGTAAGGACTCTTCGAGCTTTAGAAGTGATCAGCTCCGAACCCAACCAGAAAGAAGGAAGGCGAGATGGACAACATAACATCACCCTTCAGATCCACCTTCATACAGACAAATTCAACATGATTATAAAGTGCTAATACCTACATTATCTAATAGAATAGCAAAGGTGTTGCAAAAACTGGTAGATAATGATCAAAGTAGTTTTGTGAAGAGATGGTCCGCATTTGACAATTTTAACAGAACAATGATGAACCAGATGAAACAGAATATAACAAACCACAACTTGGTAGGTCTTGATGCAGAGAAAGCATACAATAAAGTCAGCTGGGATTTTATGAGGACAATGGCAGCATTTCCATTCACTGACAGAATGATACAATTAATTACGAGGATATAGGGAGTGTCAGAAGCAAGTATTAAGATGGGAAGATGTCTCTCCAACAAGCTGCATTTGAACAGAGAAACTAGGCAGGACTGTCACGTTTCCTTTTTGCTATTTGCTTAATATATAAAGACAACGGCAAAGAAAGCAAAAGACTCACAAATTCAAGGATACAAATGGTAAGGTAATTAAAAAAGTTATTTTTATTTGCAGATTATATTATTTTGTTCTTGAAAAAAAAAACAGAAAAGGACATTTTGATGTTATAGAACATTTTGAGCATTTCAAAACTTTCTGGGATATAAAATTACTGAAGATAAAGCAAAGGCTACAGTGACTAAGCTATGTACCCACACTGTAATTGGTTCAGTGGCACCCAGTTTTATGGGGGCATGATAACACGAAGTATTTAGGTGCATGGATTAAAATAATTCCGCTACTGACAAACAAGACATATACGTACACTGCATGAAAAATGTTAACTGTAGTTTGTTTTCTCTTCTACTAATGGAAGTGTACTTATGTCACTATCTAAAACAGGATTAAATAGAGTTGTAAAAAAAAAGAATTAAAGTAGTCTAAATGGTACATTTCAGAAAATACAAAAAGTACAGTTTTGTACCTACCATAAATGTAGATGTCCAATAGGTATGCATCTGCAGTCATAACATATGGGTTGTCCTGCCTCAGGCAGCCCTTCGGTCGGCCGGATTCCAAAGTCTGGGTCTGGCCTCGGCTGATGTTGCACTTTCCCCGATGTCAAAGCTTCTGGGGTATAAAAGCATCAGCCGACGCCATTTTCCTCAGTTTTTCTTGCCCCAGATGCCAGGTGCCCTCTAGGAAGGCTAAATTTGGATAAATGCTGAAAAGTTCCAAACATTTGCAAATTATATACATGAATAAACAAACAAATACACCATAATAGATTCCCCCAGCTAGCTAAAAGGGGGGGGTAAGCACCCTAGGAGTACCACAGAGGGGAAGGAGGGAGGGTAATCCTGACTGCAGATGCATACCTATTGGACATCTACATTTATGGTAGGTACAAAACTGTACTATGTCCTTCAAGGATGCATCTGCAGTCATAACATATGGGTAGAATACCATAGCCAATCTGGGGGTGGAGGTACTAAGAAAAGGATGGTGTAGTTAAGATCCCCTGCAGGACTGCAGTTGCAAACCCTGCTCTGGATCTAGAGTATAAAGGTAGATTGTAATGCTTGGCAAATGTATGCACGGAGGTCCAAGTAGCAGCTTCTAAAATGTCCTTGGTAGCCACCCCCTGTAGGAAGGCTGTAGTGGTGGCCATAGCCTTTGTGGAGTGAGGCCTGATATTTTCAGGAACTGTCTTTCCATGAAAGGAGTAGCAAAAGCAAATGCAATTTCCTATCCATTTTGAAACTGTCTGTTTGGAAATTGCTCTTCCTTGCACCCCAGTTGCATATGCTACAAACAGTTGGTCAGATTTTCTGCTAGTGTTTGTTCTGTCCAAGTAGTAGCGTAGTTGTCTGTGTATATCCAGGGTGTGCAAAAGTTTTTCCCCTTTATTCTGTGGATTTGGGAAGAACGTAGGCAAGTGAATAGCTTGGTTCAAGGATACCCTAGATACCACCTTTGGCATAAAAGTAGGATTGGTTCTTAGTGACACTCTGTCCTGGTGGAAAATAAGAAAAGGCTGCACTGCCATTAATGCTTGTAACTCAGATACTCTTCTTGCTGAAGTGATTGCCAGAAGGAATGCAGTTTTCCAAGATAGAAACTGTAGATCCGCTGATGCTGCTGGTTCAAAAGGGGGTAGTGTCAGTTTTTCCAGCACAAAGTTGAGATCCCAGGCAGGTAGAGGGGGTCTTATTGGAGGTTTAACATTTTTGATCCCTCTCAGAAATTGTCTGAGGACAGGGTGTGAGAAGATAGGTGGATCCACACTGTATTCTGCTGAAATTGCTGAAGCATGAATCTTAATGGAAGAATAGGACAGGCCTTTGTGGAACAATTCTGCTAAATATTCTAGGATATGTGCTAGGTTTGCCACTGTGACATCTGTGCCCTTTGATGTGCTCCAAATGAGAAATCTCTTCCATTTAGCTGAGTATGTCTTCCTTGTGGAAGGCCTGCGAGCCTCCAGGATAATGTCCTTGACCCTCTGAGATAAAACAGTTTGATTGGGATTTAAGGAATTTTCCAGGCAGTTAGCTGCAATGTTTTCAAGTTGGGATGCAGGGTTTTGAAATTGTTCTGCGTTAGAAGAAGAGGCCATAGGGGGAGAGGCCATGATTTTGCCTGCAACATGCTTCTCAATAGTGGATACCAGTGTTGCCTTGGCCAGTCCGGAGCTATCAGTATCACTTTTGGTTGTTCCTCCCTGATTTTCAGTAGAACCTTGTGCATCAATGGGAGAGGTGGGAAGGCATATACTGTTAGGGCTTTCCAGCTGAAAGAGAGAGAGTCCACCCTCCAAGCTTGTGGGTGGTATGTCCTTGAGCAGAATGTCTTCAGTTGATGGTTGAGTGGGGAGGTGAACAGATCTATCTCCGGCATTCCCAATGTCTTTGTTATGAGCTTGAAGATGTCTGGGTGCAGCATCCATTCGTGTGCATCCATAGTAGTTCTGCTTAGGCTGTCCGCCAGTGCATTTTCTCTCCCTGGCACAAATTGGGCCTGTAGTTGGATATTGAGATTCAGGCATAGATCCCACAGATTCATAGCCATCCGACATAGCGGGTAAGAATGTGTGCCCCCCTGTCTATGTACCACATGACCGTGGTGTTGTCTGTCCTTATTAACAGATGTCCTTGTTGTAGGAAGGGTTTGAATGCCTCGATTGCATGCCTCACTGCCAGCATTTCCTTTT
>NC_056733.1:511238224-511243224 GCF_019279795.1 Protopterus annectens | reverse complement strand
AGTCATCACACTTGGGTTGTATCCTAAAGCTAAGACTGGGCGGTTGGTACTAAACAGGGTTTGGAGAAGCTAGTAGGCCCTGCAAAACTGCAATGGCAAAGCCAGCTCTGGTTTTTGAGTATAGAGGTAAGTGGTAGTGCTTGAAGGTGTGCACTGAACTCGAAGTTGCAGCTTCCAAAATATCCTTGGTTGGTACCCCTCTGAGGAAGGCTGCTGATGTTGCTGTAACCCTGGTGGAATGAGGCCTAATGTTACCAGGTACAGGTTTCCCATGGTGTGTGTAGCAGAAACGGATACAATGTCCTATCCATTTTGAAATGGTCTGTTTTGATATAGGCTTTCCTTGAGATCCTGCAGCATAGGATACAAAGAGCTGATCAGATTTTCTGAAAACCTTTGTTTTATCCAAGTAGAAACATAATTGTCTGTGAATGTCCAAAGAGTGTAGGAGCCTTTCCCCTTTATTCTCGGGGTTTGGATAAAAGGTGGGTAAATGAATGGTTTGGTTTAGAGCCACACTGGATACTACCTTTGGCAAAAAGGAAGGGTTAGTTCGTAAAGAGACTCTGTCTTGATGAAAAATGATGAAAGGCTCCACTGCCATTAGGGCCTGTAGCTCTGAGACTCTTCGTGCTGAAGTTATTGCTCGCAGCAGGGCTGTTTTCCATGATAAAAATTGTAAATCAGCTGAAAAAGCTGGCTTGAAGGGCGGTAGTGTAAGTTTTTCCAAAACAAAATTGAGGTCCCAAGTTGGTGTTGGTGCTCTTCGGGGCGGTCTTATGTTCTTAGCCCCTCTGAGGTAATGTCTTAATAATGGATGTGAAAAAATAGGAGGATCCGTGTTGTAATGAGCAGAAACAGCTGAAGCGTGGATCTTTATAGATGAAAAGGAAAGGCCTTTGTGCAACATCTCAGTTAAATATTGCAGAATCTGAGGAATATTTGGGAAAAGAGGATTTGGGCCTTTAGCCTGGTTCCAGGCGCAGAATCTTTTCCATTTGTCTGAGTAGGTTTTCCTGGTGCTGGGTCTCCTGGCCTCCAGAATGACATCCATAACAGATGTAGAGAGAAGTGTTGACTGATTGTTTAGATAATCTGCCATGCAGCCAGATTTAAAGTCTTCAGCTGGCTGTGTAGAATCTGATTGTTTTGCTGAGTCAGCAGGTGAGGAATTTGAGGTAAAATCCATGGTGGGCCTTGAGCCATGTTCCTTAATAATGGATACCAGTGTTGGCGTGGCCAGTCTGGAGCAATGAGTATCATTTGTGGTCTCTCTAATCTGGCTTTTAGCAGCACCTTTGCCAGAAGAGGCAGTGGAGGAAAGGCATACACTGTTAGTGTTTTCCAATTGAATGAGAGGGCATCCACTTTCCAAGCTAGAGTGTGGTATGTCCTTGTGCAAAACATTCGCAGTTGGTAGTTTTGGGGGGAGGCAAACAGATCTATGTCTGGGCTCCCCCATTTTTGAGTTATCATTGTGAATACTTGTGGGTCTAGTTTCCACTCGTGAGGATCCATGATATTACTGCTTAGTTTGTCTGCCAATGTATTTTTCTTTCCTGGCAGGAATTGTGCTTGTAGGTGAACTTGGTAGGTCAGTGCTGTGTTCCACAAGGTCAATGCTTGCCTGCATAGGGGGTAGGAATGTGTGCCCCCTTGTTTGTTTATGTACCACATCACTGTGGTGTTGTCAGTCTTTATTAGAAGTTGTCCTGGATGTAGGAGGTCCTTGAAAGCTGTTAGGGCATTTTCTACAGCTAGCATCTCTTTTTGATTGATGTGGAGATGCATTTGATCTGCAGACCATTTGCCCTGAATACACTGTCCTGCCATGTGTGCTCCCCAGGCGTAATCCAATGCATCTGTTGTCATTGTTTGCCTGGCTGTGGGCAAGGTGAAAGGCTGACCCTTGTTGAGGTGACATGCCTGAGCCCACCATAGAAACTCCTGTTGAAGGCAGGGAATTAGTGGTATTATTGTTTCCAAGCTGTGGCTGTGTTGAGTCCATACGCTTTTCAGGTACCATTGTAATTTCCTCATATGCAGTTTGGCATATGGTATTAGTAGTATGCAAGATGCCATGAATCCCAAGGCCTACAGAATTTTTCTTGCAGGGAGCTGGGTCTTTGTTGCTATCATTTTGAAGTATTGAGTCAGTTGTCTTTGCTTGTCTGGCGTGAGATAAGCCATCTGGGCCATTGTATTTAAGCTGGCACCCAGGAATATTATGTCTTGTGAGGGCACTAGTTTTGACTTCTTTTCATTTACTGTGTACCCTAGGCAACGTAGTAGGTTTTTTACAAACGCCAGATGTTTTTAAAGAATGTCCTTGCTGTCTGCTTGAATAAGGCAGTTGTCCAGGTATGGATATATTTGGATTCCTCTTTGTCTGCAGTATGCAATTACTGGTGCCAGGCATTTAGTGAAGACCCTGGGCGCAGTAGATAAGCCAAAGGGCAGTGCAGAGAATTGGTAATGAGTTGTACCTGCTATAAATAGGAGGTATCTTCTGCAATTTTGTCTGATAGCGACATGCAGGTATGCCTCCTTGAGGTCCAACATTACTAGCCAAGCCTTCTTGCCCAGCATGGGAAGAAGTTGCTGAAGTGTGAGCATCTTGAATTTGGGTACTTCCAGGTATGTGTTTAGAAGTGAAAGGTCCAGAATGGGTCTCCAGGCTCTGTCCTTTCGGGGAATCAGAAAGAGTCTTGTGTAAAATCCTTGTCCTTGCTCCTGTGTAGGAACCTGTTGAATGGCTCTCATGTCCATGAGTGCTGTAATTTGTCTTTGAGCCTCTGCCCGTTGATTTGATGGCAGGTTTGGCATTCCTTTTATCCTTGGTAAAGTGTGAAAGTGGAACCTGTATCCTTGCGATACAATATTTAGGACCCATTTGTCTTTTGTGATGATGTGCCAATTGTCTGCAAAAGGTGCAAGTTTTCCTCCCAAGGGAGCTGCTGATTTGCTTGGCAGTCTGAGGGGTAAGTCATTGTGATTGTCTTCTGATAGTTTGAGACCAGTCTTGTCCTCCTTTCTGGGTTGTGGCACCCCATTGTCGTGGCTTGTAAGAGCCTTGTGGCTGTCCTCTGCCCCTTGGGCATCTGTATTTGCCCCTCTGCGGTCTGTCAGAAGTTGGAAAGGACCAGTTTTTGTTTGGCCAATTTCTGCTGAAACGAGGGGGTTGGACCTGTAAAAAATCCTTGACTGTCTGCATAGATTTTGCCTTATCCTCCATTTTCTTTAAATCCTCTTCTGCTTTCATACCAAATAAAACATCCTGCTGTAAGGGTGCATCCAATAACTTTGCTTTAACATAATCAGGTAGAGTTTGTTCTTTTAACCAAGCATGCCTACGAATGACAGACCCTGTTACAGCTGCTCTGCAAGAAGCTTCCAATGAATCAAATCCACATTGCAAAGTATGTTTTCCCACTTGTTCTCCTGCATGCAACAAATCTTGCGTTTCCTTGTAATCAGGTTGCTCTGTATGTGTGCTCATTTTTTGTTTTAATTGAGACATCAAATACTGTTGATATTTCAGCAGGTGAAACTGGCAATTTAAGGCCCTCACAGCTAAAGTAGCTGAGGTATATACTATCTTTCCCCATCTGTCTAGTGCTCTAGAATCCCTTTCAGACGGTACAGGATTTTTAGCAATAGAGGCCTTAACCCCTTTGGGACCCTGGGAAATGGTTTCTGGGTCAGCAACAGGGTTTCTATATAGGAATTTATGTGAGTCAGGGACTCTGTAGTATCTGTCTGGTTTGGCTGGTGCAGGAGGTAAAGAATCTGGGTTAAGGCTAGATTCTGAATAAACATCATCCACAATGTCTAACACAGGTGGAATAGCAAGGGGTCTGTGCTGGGGTAGTAACAGGAACTCTCGGAGCCTTTTCTTAGAATCAGAGTAATCTTGGCCTTTCCATTGGAAATGTTCCCTCATGGTATGTAAAGTTTCCCCAAAAGAGTAGTCTTTTGGGGGAGATGCTGAAGGAATAAGCTCTTCAGCATCAGAGTCTTTATAAGGGGGAAAAGAGTACTCCTGTTCCTCAGAAGAATCTGAGGTAATGGAAACCTGGTCAGAGGAAGCGTAGTCCTCCTGTCTAGGCCTTTTGTCAGGTGGGGGATGGGAAGCCCTGATTAGGGTAAGTAAGTCTTCGGCCATCATAAGCATCTGTTTCTTAGGCATGGGGCCTTGCATTGGAGACTGCTGTACAGGCCTCCTTACTTTTAATGGAGTTTTCAGTTTTGCAAAGGATTTAATAGTAAGTGTAGTCGGTCTGAAGACACCTTCAGCAACTGACGGCCTTTCAACTGCACCGGAATCCCCATCAGCCATGGAGTCGGAAGGGCCTAAAGATAAAGGCTCTGGAGGCCCTGCAATCTCCACTTGGGAGTCGGATGCAGGCTGGGGTTCTAACTCAGCAGTCGTCAGGGGCTGCGTAGGCACCTCACTGAAAACCGGAGAACCGGCGACTGGCCTAGCAGAGGCCTCTGTGTCTGGTTTGGGTCTCGGCTGCCTGTCCTTATCTTTGCGCTTTTTATGCATCCCGGTCGTCAACTGCTCCAACGGCATGGTATAATTAAATTTTCTACCAAAATAATGTCGGGCGAAATCAAACCGACGTTTAATAGTTCGTTTGTTAAACCTAGCACAAAACCGACAACCTGTGATGTCATGGTCTGGGCCTAGGCAAGGGATACAATAAGAATGAAAATCCTTAGGAGGCATTTGCTTCCCACAAGAAATGCAATTATTAACTTTTTCTGACATCGGACTGAGGCAAGAAAAGGTTCCCCAACGGGGTACTTAGCTTTATTGAAGACATCGGTCTGAAATTCGATTTGAAAATCTCAGGAGTTGGCCGACCGGCACTTGCGAACTGCTTCTGCTTCGGGCACCGCGCGGCAAGAAAGACTGAAGAAAATGGTGTCGGCTGCCTCTTTTATACCCCTGTCACACTGACGTCAGGGAAGAAGCGACAGCAAGTGACACCGGA